>NW_026278666.1:0-87750 GCF_023373465.1 Oncorhynchus keta | reverse complement strand
GTAGACCATGTTAAAACAGGTGGTGACCATGTTAAAACAGATGATGACCATGTTAAATGACCATGTTAAAACAGATGATGACCATGGTGACCATGTTAAAACAGGTGGTGACCATATTAAAACAGGTGGTGACCATGTTAAAACAGGTGGTGACCATGTTAAAACAGGTGGTGACCATGTTAAAACAGGTGGTGACCATGTTAAAACATGTTAAAACAGGTAGTGACCATGTTGAAACAGGTGGTGACCATGTTAAAACAGGTGGTGACCATGTTAAAACAGGTAGTGACCATGTTAAAACAGGTGGTGACCATGTTAAAACAGGTCCATGTTAAAACAGGTGACCATGTTAAAACAGATGATGACCATGTTAAAACAGGTCCATGTTAAAACAGATGATGACCATGTTAAAACAGGTCCATGTTAAAACAGGTGGTGACCATGTTAAAACAGGTAGTGACCATGTTAAACCAGGTCCATGTTAAAACAGGTGCTGACCATGTTAAAACAGGTGGTGACCATGTTAAAACAGGTGGTGACCATGTTAAAACCATGTTAAACAGGTGGTGACCATGTTAAAACAGGTAGTGACCAAAAACAGGTGGTGACCATGTTAAAACAGGTAGTGACCATGACCATGTTAAAACAGGTGTTAAACCAGGTGACCATGTTAAAACAGATGGTGACCATGTTAAAACATGTGACCATGTTAAAACAGGTGGTGACCATGTTAAAACAGGTGGTGACCATGTTAAAACAGGTCCATGTTAAACAGGTGGTGACCATGTTAAACAGGTGGTGACCATGTTAAAACAGGTCCATGTTAAAACAGGTGGTGACCATGTTAAAACAGGTCCATGTTAAACAGGTGGTGACCATGTTAAAACAGGTGGTGACCATGTTAAAACAGGTCCATGTTAAAACAGGTGGTGACTATGTTAAAACAGGTGGTGACCATGTTAAAACAGGTGGTGACCATGTTAAAACAGGTCCATGTTAAAACAGGTGGTGACCATGTTAAAACAGGTGGTGACCATGTTAAACAGGTGGTGACCATGTTAAAACAGGTGGTGACCATGTTAAAACAGGTGGTGACCATGTTAAAACAGGTGGTGACCATGTTAAAACAGGTGGTGACCATGTTAAACAGGTGGTGACCATGTTAAAACAGGTGGTGACCATGTTAAACAGGTGGTGACCATGTTAAAACAGGTGGTGACCATGTTAAAACAGGTGGTGACCATGTTAAAACAGGTGGTGACCATGTTAAAACAGGTCCATGTTAAAACAGGTGGTGACCATGTTAAAACAGGTGGTGACCATGTTAAAACAGGTCCATGTTAAAACAGATGAAATGTTAAAACAGGTCCATGTTAAAACAGTGACCATGTTAAAACAGGTGGACCATGTTAAAACAGGTCCATGTTAAAACAGGTGGTGTTAAAACAGGTGGTGACCATGTTAAAACAGGTGGTGACCATGTTAAAACAGGTGGTGACCATGTTAAAACAGGTGGTGACCATGTTAAAACAGGTGGTGACCATGTTAAAACAGGTGGTGACCATGTTAAAACAGGTTTGACCATGTTAAAACAGGTGGTGACCATGTTAAAACAGGTGGTGACCATGTTAAAACAGGTGGTGACCATGTTAAAACAGGTGGTGACCATGTTAAAACAGGTGGTGACCATGTTAAAACAGGTGGTGACCATGTTAAAACAGGTGGTGACCATGTTAAAACAGGTGGTGACCATGTTAAAACAGGTGGTGACCATGTTAAAACAGGTGGTGACCATGTTAAAACAGGTGGTGACCATGTTAAAACAGGTGGTGACCATGTTAAAACAGGTGGTGACCATGTTAAAACAGGTGGTGACCATGTTAAAACAGGTGGTGACCATGTTAAAACAGGTGGTGACCATGTTAAAACAGGTGGTGACCATGTTAAAACAGGTGGTGACCATGTTAAAACAGGTGGTGACCATGTTAAAACAGGTGGTGACCATGTTAAAACAGGTGGTGACCATGTTAAAACAGGTGGTGACCATGTTAAAACAGGTGGTGACCATGTTAAAACAGGTGTTAAAACATGTTAAAAAACAGGTGGTGACCATGTTAAAACAGGTGGTGACCATGTTAAAACAGGTGGTGACCATGTTAAAACAGTTGGTGACCATGTTAAAACAGGTGGTGACCATGTTAAAACAGGTGGTGACCATGTTAAAACAGGTGGTGACCATGTTAAAACAGGTGACCATGTGGTGGTGACCATGTTAAAACAGGTGGTGACCATGTTAAAACAGGTGGTGACCATGTTAAAACAGGTGGTGACCATGTTAAAACAGGTGGTGACCATGTTAAAACAGGTGGTGACCATGTTAAAACAGGTGGTGACCATGTTAAAACAGGTGGTGACCATGTTAAAACAGGTCCATGTTAAAACAGGTCCATGTTAAAACAGGTGGTGACCATGTTAAAACAGGTGGTGACCATGTTAAAACAGGTTTGACCATGTTAAAACAGGTCCATGTAAAACAGGTTTGACCATGTTAAAACAGGTGGTGACCATGTTAAAACAGGTGGTGACCATGTTAAAACAGGTGGTGACCATGTTAAAACAGGTCCATGTTAAAACAGGTGGTGACCATGTTAAAACAGGTTTGACCATGTTAAAACAGGTGGTGACCATGTTAAAACAGGTGGTGACCATGTTAAAACAGGTGGTGACCATGTTAAAACAGGTGGTGACCATGTTAAAACAGGTTTGACCATGTTGAAACAGGTGGTGACCATGTTAAAACAGGTTTGACCATGTTGAAACAGGTGGTGACCATGTTAAAACAGGTTTGACCATGTTGAAACAGGTGGTGACCATGTTAAAACAGGTTTGACCATGTTGAAACAGGTGGTGACCATGTTAAAACAGGTTTGACCATGTTGAAACAGGTGGTGACCATGTTAAAACAGGTTTGACCATGTTGAAACAGGTGGTGACCATGTTAAAACAGGTGGTGACCAACAGGTGCTGCGGAAAGTGCAGCCTCTATCTATGAATGATACTGATGTTTGATGATGTCATATTCTGTCTGCTCAGGTGAGAGTCTCACCTCGGTCACCTCGGTGAGCGTCTGTCGTGGAAGATTCAGAATTTGTTGGTAACAATAGTACTATGTTTTATATTTATCAAATATGTGTGTTTATTTCTCATCAGAAGGGTATTTTTGTATAATACTGTGGCGAGGTTGCAGTTATCTGTTCTATGTCAAAACTAAGTTGCATGGGCCACAGAGAGGGGAGAGGTCAAAGTGTCATCATGTGTAAACATATATTTTACTCCCTACCTTTCCCAGTGGGGAAAGGAGGGTGGCAGTGTCTGGAATCATTCTATGCTCATGTTATGTTGTTTTTATCTTAACCAAGAGACTCACCTCCTCTCCGTGAGTTTGTCCAGGTTTGGTTGTATTTTGAGTTGGTTGTATCTAAATGACAATTTGATATATGCCTGTTGATTTGGAGGATTGGTTTATGGTTCTGGGGTTTGGGAAAGGAGACAAAGCTGAACGATGAATTATGTCTATGCTGTCTGACTATGTGTGATCTTTGCTATAAAGGATCCCATTTTGCCAGTGTGTGGGGACACTCTCAACTATCATTAGAGATACTGAACTGTTGAAAGTCAAAATGCTATAGAGCTTATATAGTTAAAGATGGACTTTTATAAACTCTGACTTGTGGTTTGCTCCCATGATTTGGGAAATAGAGGAAATTTCCACGACACGTCTCACCTCGGTCTCGTCGCAGACGGAGAAAGTGAAACTCTGGAGGATCTCGACCATGGCCAGTTTGATCATGATCAGGGCGAAGCGCATCCCGATACAGTTCCTGGGCCCCGCCCCAAACGGCATGTACGTGTACGGATCAATAGGCTCCTTGTTCTCCTTACTGAACCTGGACAGGGGGGGGGGGCAGACACATTACACATTGTTTTGTAGTTGATTTGTGGTTGTGTTTCAGACACATTACACATTGTGTTGTAGTTGATTTGTGGTTGTGGTTCAGACACATTACACATTGTATTATAGTTGATTCGTGGTTGTACTGTGGTTGTATTAAGGTTGTGTTATGGTTATGTTAAGGTTGTGTCATGGTTAGATTGTGGTTACGGTGCGGTCCAGTACCTCTCTGGTTTGAACTCCTCAGGGTCGGACCAGATCTCTGGGTCACGGTGGAGGGTCCACGTGGGAACCAGGACAACGCAGTCTTTGGGGATGACGATGCCGTTAATCTCCACCGTCTTCTTGGCGACCCTCTCCAGTCGCGGGGAGATGGGGTACAGTCTCAGAGACTCGTTCAACACACAGTCCAAATAGTCCATCTGCATCAGAGCTTCGTACTGGATTGGAGCCTGCACCGTGGTTACACACACATCAGTACCTCACCCCATCTGACACCGGGGTTACACACACATCAGTACCTCAACATATCTGGCACCCACACAGTATTGTCCGGGCGCCGACAGAGATGGCCGCCTCGCTTCGCGTTCCTAGGAAAACTATGCATTTTTTTTGTTTTTTACGTGTTATTTCTTACGTTAGTACCCCAGGTCATCTTAGGTTTCATTACATACAGTCGAGAAGAACTACTGAATATAAGATCAGCGTCAACTCACCATCAGTACGACCAAGAATATGATTTTCGCGAAGCGGATCCTGTGTTCTGCCTTTCAACCAGGACAACGGAATGGATCCCAGCCGGCGACCCAAAAAAACGACTCCGTAAAAGACGGAAACGAGGCGGTCTTCTGGTCAGACTCCGGAGACGGGCACATCGTGCACCACTCCCTAGCATTCTTCTCGCCAATGTCCAGTCTCTTGACAACAAGGTTGAAATCCGAGCAAGGGTAACATTCCAGAGGGACATCAGAGACTGTAACGTTCTTTGCTTCACGGAAACATGGCTCACTGGAGAGACGCTATCGGAGGTGGTGCAGCCAGCGGGTTCCTCCACGCATCGTGCCGACAGAAACAAACATCTTTCTGGTAAGAAGAGGGGCGGGGGCGTATGCCTTATGGCTAACGAGACGTGGTGTGATCACAGAAACATACAGGAACACAAATCCTTCTGTTCACCTGATTTAGAATTCCTCACAATCAAATGTCGACCGCATTATCTACCAAGTGAATTCTCTTCGATTATAATCACAGCCGTATATATTCCCCCCCAAGCAGACACATCAATGGCTCTGAACGAACTTTATTTGACTCTTTGCAAACTGGAATCCATACATCCTGAGGCTGCATTCATTGTAGCTGGGGATTTTAACAAGGCTAATCTGAAAACAAGACTCCCTAAATTGTATCAGCATATCGATTGCGCAACCAGGGCTGGAAAACTTCAGCATATAAGCATATAAGGACCTTCCCCGCCCTCCTTTCGGAAAAGCTGACCACGACTCCATTTTGCTGATCCCTGCCTACAGACAGAAACTAAAACAAGAAGCTCCCACGCTGAGGTCTGACCAACGCTGGTCCGACCAAGCTGATTCCACACTCCAAGACTGCTTCCATCACGTGGACTGGGATATGTTTCGTATTGCGTCAGATAACAACATTGACGAATACGCTGATTCGGTGTGCGAGTTCATTAGAACGTGCTTTGAAGATGTTGTTCCCATAGCAACGATTAAAACATTCCCTAACCAGAAACTGGGGATTGATGGCAGCATTCGCGTGAAACTGAAAGCGCAAACCACTGCTTTTAATCAGGGCAAGGTGACTGGTAACATGACCGAATAAAAAACAGTGCAGCTATTCCCTCCTCAAGGCTATCAAACAAGCTAAGCGTCAGTATAGAGACAAAGTAGAATCTCAATTCAACGGCTCAGACACAAGAGGTATGTGGCAGGGTCTACAGTCAATTACGGACTACAAGAAGAAAACCAGCCCAGTCACGGACCAGGATGTCTTGCTCCCAGGCAGACTAAATAACTTTTTTGCCTGCTTTGAGGACAATACAGTGCCACTGACATGGCCTGCAACGAAAACATGCGGACTCTCCTTCACTGCAGCCGAGGTGAGTAAAACATTTAAACGTGTTAACCCTCGCAAGGCTGCAGGCCCAGACGGCATCCCCAGCCGCGCCCTCAGAGCATGCGCAGACCAGCTGGCCGGTGTGTTTACGGACATATTCAATAAATCCCTATATCAGTCTGCTGTTCCCACATGCTTTAAGAGGGCCACCATTATTCCTGTTCCCAAGAAAGCTAAGGTAACTGAGCTAAACGACTACCGCCCCGTAGCACTCACTTCCGTCATCATGAAGTGCTTTGAGAGACTAGTCAAGGACCATATCACCTCCACCCTACCTGACACCCTAGACCCACTCCAATTTGCTTACCGCCCAAATAGGTCCACAGACGATGTAATCTCAACCCCACTGCACACTGCCCTAACCCATCTGGACAAGAGGAATACCTATGTGAGAATGCTGTTCATCGACTACAGCTCGGCATTCAACAAGCTCGTCATCAAGCTCGAGACCCTGGGTCTCGACCCCGCCCTGTGCAACTGGGTACTGGACTTCCTGACGGGCCGCCCCCAGGTGGTGAGGGTAGGCAACATCATCTCCACCCCGCTGATCCTCAACACTGGGGCCCCACAAGGGTGCGTTCTGAGCCCTCTCCTGTACTCCCTGTTCACCCACGACTGTGTGGACACGCACGCCTCCAACTCAATCATCAAGTTTGCGGACGACACAACAGTGGTAGGCTTGATTACCAACAACGATGAGACGGCCTACAGGGAGGAGGTGAGGGCCCTCGGAGTGTGGTGTCAGGAAAATAACCTCACACTCAACGTCAACAAAACTAAGGAGATGATTGTGGACTTCAGGAAACAGCAGAGGGAACACCCCCCTATCCACATCGATGGAACAGTAGTGGAGAGGGTAGTAAGTTTTAAGTTCCTCGGCATACACATCACAGACAAACTGAATTGATCCACTCACACAGACAGCATCGTGAAGAAGACGCAGCAGCTCCTCTTCAACCTCAGGAGGCTGAAGAAATTCGGCTTGTCACCAAAAGCACTCACAAACCTCTACAGATGCACAATCGAGAGCATCCTGGTGGGCTCTATCACCGCCTGGTACGGCAACTTCTCCGCCCACAACCGTAAGGCTCTCCAGAGGGTAGTGAGGTCTGCACAACGCATCACCGGGGGCAAACTACCTGCCCTCCAGGACACCTACACCACCCGATGTTACAGGAAGGCCATAAAGATCATCAAGGACAACAACCACCCGAGCCACTGCCTGTTCACCCCGCTATCATCCAGAAGGCGAGGTCAGTACAGGTGCATCAAAGCTGGGACCAAAGCTGGGACCGAGAGACTGAAAAACAGCTTCTATCTCAAGGCCATCAGACTGTTAAACAGCCACCACTAACATTGGCTGCTGCCAACACACTGTCATTGACACTGACTCAACTCCAGCCACTTTAATAATGGGAATTGATGGGAAATGATGTAAAATATATCACTAGACACTTTAAACAATGCTACCTAATATAATGTTTACATACCCTACATTATTCATCTCTTATGTATACGTATATACTGTACTCTATATCATCTACTGCATCCTTATGTAATACATGTATCACTAGCCACTTTAGCTATGCCACTTTGTTTACATACTCATCTCATATGTATATACTGTACTCGATACCATCTACTGTATCTTGCCTATGCTGCTCTGTACCATCACTCATTCATATATCTTCATGTACATATTCTTTATCCCCTTACACTGTGTATAAGACAGTCGTTTTGGAATTGTTAGTTAGATTACTTGTTGGTTATTACTGCATTGTCGGAACTAGAAGCACAAGCATTTCGCTACACTCGCATTAACATCTGCTAATCATGTGTATGTGACAAATAAAATGTGATTTGGTTTGATTTGATTTGATCCTCCTGTCGTTTCATGGTGTGGGGGTTACCTTGTTGGGGAAAACAGTAGCTATCTCCTCCTGCAGTTTGGTCATGTTGTTGGGGTTACCTTGTTGGGGAACACAGTAGCTATCTCCTCCTGCAGTTTGGTCATGGTGTGGGGGTTACCTTGTTGGGGAACACAGTATCTATCTCCTCCTGCAGTTTGGTCATGGTGTGGGGGTTACCTTGTTGGGGAACACAGTATCTATCTCCTCCTGCAGTTTGGTCATGGTGTGGGGTTACCTTGTTGGGGAACACAGTATCTATCTCCTCCTGCAGTTTGGTCATGGTGTGGGGTTACCTTGTTGGGGAACACAGTATCTATCTCCTCCTGCAGTTTGGTCATGGTGTGGGGGTTACCTTGTTGGGGAACACAGTATCTATCTCCTCCTGCAGTTTGGTCATGGTGTGGGGTTACCTTGTTGGGGAACACAGTATCTATCTCCTCCTGCAGTTTGGTCATGGTGGGGGGGGTTACCTTGTTGGGGAACACAGTATCTATCTCCTCCTGCAGTTTGGTCATGGTGTGGGGTTACCTTGTTGGGGAACACAGTATCTATCTCCTCCTGCAGTTTGGTCATGGTGTGGGGTTACCTTGTTGGGGAACACAGTATCTATCTCCTCCTGCAGTTTGGTCATGGTGTGGGGGTTACCTTGTTGGGGAACACAGTATCTATCTCCTCCTGCAGTTTGGTCATGGTGTGGGGTTACCTTGTTGGGGAACACAGTATCTATCTCCTCCTGCAGTTTGGTCATGGTGTGGGGGTTACCTTGTTGGGGAACAGTTTGGTCATGGTGTGGGGGTTACCTTGTTGGGGAACACAGTATCTATCTCCTCCTGCAGTTTGGTCATGGTGTACCTTGTTGGGGAACACAGTATCTATCTCCTCCTGCAGTTTGGTCATGGTGTGGGGGTTACCTTGTTGGGGAACACAGTATCTATCTCCTCCTGCAGTTTGGTCATGGTGTGGGGTTACCTTGTTGGGGAACACAGTATCTATCTCCTCCTGCAGTTTGGTCATGGTGTGGGGGTTACCTTGTTGGGGAACACAGTATCTATCTCCTCCTGCAGTTTGGTCATGGTGTGGGGTTACCTTGTTGGGGAACACAGTATCTATCTCCTCCTGCAGTTTGGTCATGGTGTGGGGGTTACCTTGTTGGGGAACACAGTATCTATCTCCTCCTGCAGTTTGGTCATGGTGTGGGGGTTACCTTGTTGGGGAACACAGTATCTATCTCCTCCTGCAGTTTGGTCATGGTGTTACCTTGGGGGAACACAGTTACCTTGTTGGGGGGGTTAACACAGTATCTATCTCCTCCTGCAGTTTGGTCATGGTGTGGGGGTTACCTTGTTGGGGAACACAGTATCTATCTCCTCCTGCAGTTTGGTCATGGTGTGGGGTTACCTTGTTGGGGAACACAGTATCTATCTCCTCCTGCAGTTTGGTCATGGTGTGGGGGTTACCTTGTTGGGGAACACAGTATCTATCTCCTCCTGCAGTTTGGTCATGTTTTACCTTGGTCATGGTTTGTGGGGGGGGTTACCTTGTTGGGGAACACAGTATCTATCTCCTCCTGCAGTTTGGTCATGGTGTGGGGGTTACCTTGTTGGGGAACACAGTATCTATCTCCTCCTGCAGTTTGGTCATGGTGTGGGGGTTACCTTGTTGGGGAACACAGTATCTATCTCCTCCTGCAGTTTGGTCATGGTGTGGGGGTTACCTTGTTGGGAACACAGTATCTATCTCCTCCTGCAGTTTGGTCATGGTGTGGGGGTTACCTTGTTGGGGAACACAGTATCTATCTCCTCCTGCAGTTTGGTCATGGTGTGGGGGTTACCTTGTTGGGGAACACAGTATCTATCTCCTCCTGCAGTTTGGTCATGGTGTGGGGGTTACCTTGTTGGGGAACACAGTATCTATCTCCTCCTGCAGTTTGGTCATGGTGTGGGGGTTACCTTGTTGGGGAACACAGTATCTATCTCCTCCTGCAGTTTGGTCATGGTGTGGGGGTTACCTTGTTGGGGAACACAGTATCTATCTCCTCCTGCAGTTTGGTCATGGTGTGGGGGTTACCTTGTTGGGGAACACAGTATCTATCTCCTCCTGCAGTTTGGTCATGGTGTGGGGGTTACCTTTTTGGGGAACACAGTATCTATCTCCTCCTGCAGTTTGGTCATGACATGGGGGTTACCTTGTTGGGGAACACAGTATCTATCTCCTCCTGCAGTTTGGTCATGGTGTGGGGGTTACCTTGTTGGGGAACACAGTATCTATCTCCTCCTGCAGTTTGGTCATGGTGTGGGGGTTACCTTGTTGGGGAACACAGTATCTATCTCCTCCTGCAGTTTGGTCATGGTGTGGGGGTTACCTTGTTGGGGAACACAGTATCTATCTCCTCCTGCAGTTTGGTCATGGTGTGGGGGTTACCTTGTTGGGGAACACAGTATCTATCTCCTCCTGCAGTTTGGTCATGACATGGGGGTTGGTTGCCAGGTTGTAGGCCAGGAAACTCATAGTACTGCTGCTGGTCTCGTAGCCGGCGAAGATGAAGATCATGGCCTGAGACAAGATCTCATGATCAGTCAGTCCTGTGGAGAGAGAGAGGAGAGGAGAGGAGGGAATAGGAGAGTGAATATGTTTGTAACAAGTGTGTGTTTGTAACAGCAGTTTACAGGTGTGCGTTTGTAACAGGTGTGTTTTGTAACAGTAGTTAACAGGTGTGTGTTTGTAACAATAGTTTCCAGGTGTGTGTTTGTAACAGGTGTGTTTTGTAACAGTAGTTAACAGGTGTGTGTTTGTAACAGGTTTCCAGGTGTGTTTGTAACAGTAGTTTACAGGTGTGTGTTTGTAACAGTAGTTTACAGGTGTGTGTTTGTAACAGTAGTTTACAGGTGTGTGTTTGTAACAGTAGTTTACAGGTGTGTGTTTGTAACAGTAGTTTACAGGTGTGTGTTTGTAACAGTAGTTTCCAGGTGTGTGTTTGTAACAGTAGTTTCAGGTGTGTGTTTGTAACAGTAGTTACAGGTGTGTGTTTGTAACAGTAGTTTCCAGGTGTGTGTTTGTAACAGTAGGTTACAGGTGTGTGTTTGTAACAGTAGTTTACAGGTGTGTGTTTGTAACAGTAGTTTCCAGGTGTGTGTTTGTAACAGGTGTGTGTTTGTAACAGTAGTTTCCAGGTGTGTGTTTGTTACAGTAGTTTCCAGGTGTGTGTTTGTAACAGGTGTGTTTTGTAACAGGTGTGTGTTTGTAACAGTAGTTTCCAGGTGTGTGTTTGTAACAATAGTTTAAGGTGTGTGTTTGTAACAGGTTTCAGGTGTGTGTTTGTAACAGTAGTTTACAGGTGTGTGTTTGTAACAGTAGTTTCCAGGTGTGTGTTTGTAACAGTAGTTTACAGGTGTGTGTTTGTAACAGTAGTTTCAGGTGTGTGTTTGTAACAGGTGTGTGTTTGTAACAGTAGTTTCCAGGTGTGTGTTTGTAACAGTAGCAGGTGTGTGTTTGTAACAGTAGTTAACAGGTGTGTGTTTGTAACAGTTTCCAGGTGTGTGTTTGTAACAGGTGTGTGTTTGTAACAGTAGTTAACAGGTGTGTGTTTGTAACAGTAGTTTAGGTGTTGTTTGTAACAGTAGTTTCAGGTGTGTGTTTGTAACAGTAGTTTCCAGGTGTGTGTTTGTAACAGTAGTTTCCAGGTGTGTGTTTGTAACAGTAGTTTCCAGGTGTGTGTTTGTAACAGTAGTTTACAGGTGTGTGTTTGTAACAGTAGTTTCCAGGTGTGTGTTTGTAACAGTAGTTTACAGGTGTGTGTTTGTAACAGTAGTTTCAGGTGTGTGTTTGTAACAGTAGTTTGTGTTTGTAACAGTAGTGTGTGTTTGTAACAGTAGTTTACAGGTGTGTGTTTGTAACAGTAGTTTACAGGTGTGTGTTTGTAACAGTAGTTTACAGGTGTGTGTTTGTAACAGTAGTTTCCAGGTGTGTGTTTGTAACAGTAGTTTCAGGTGTGTGTTTGTAACAGTAGTTTCCAGGTGTGTGTTTGTAACAGTAGTTTACAGGTGTGTGTTTGTAACAGTAGTTTCCAGGTGTGTGTTTGTAACAGTAGTTTCCAGGTGCGTGTTTGTAGGTGTGTGTTTGTAACAGTAGTTTACAGGTGTGTGTTTGTAACAGTAGTTTCCAGGTGTGTGTTTGTAACAGTAGTTTCCAGGTGTGTGTTTGTAACAGTAGTTTACAGGTGTGTGTTTGTAACAGTAGTTTCCAGGTGTGTGTTTGTAACAGTAGTTTACAGGTGTGTGTTTGTAACAGTAGTTTACAGGTGTGTGTTTGTAACAGTAGTTTCCAGGTGTGTGTTTGTAACAGTAGTTTCCAGGTGTGTGTTTGTAACAGTAGTTTCCAGGTGTGTGTTTGTAACAGTAGTTTCCAGGTGTGTGTTTGTAACAGTAGATTACAGGTGTGTGTTTGTAACAGTAGTTTCCAGGTGTGTGTTTGTAACAGTAGTTTCCAGGTGTGTGTTTGTAACAGTAGTTTCCAGGTGTGTGTTTGTAACAGTAGTTTCCAGGTGTGTGTTTGTAACAGTAGTAGGTTTCAGGTGTGTGTGTTTGTAACAGTAGTTTCCAGGTGTGTGTTTGTAACAGTAGTTTCAGGTGTGTGTTGGTAACAGGTGTGTGTTTGTAACAGTAGTTTACAGGTGTGTGTTTGTAACAGTAGTTTCCAGGTGTTTGTTCGCCAGGTACCTTTAGTCTGTTCCCCTCCTGTCTTTGTGTCGCTGCCTTTCTGAGAGTCGATCATCAGCTGTAAGAAATCCACCCGACTCTGGAAGCAGAAGACATGAGGTCAAATCCGTCCAATCACATCCAACACAAACAGATTCCACTGGATCTGGTCCAATCACAACCATCACAAACAGATTCTTATGGATCTGGTCCAATCACAACCATCACAAACATATTCTTATGGATCTGGTCCAATCACAACCAACACAAACATATTCTTATGGATCTGGTCCAATCACAACCAACACAAACATATTCTTATGGATCCGGTCCAATCACAACCAACACAAACATATTCTTATGGATCCGGTCCAATCACAACCAACACAAACATATTCTTATGGATCTGGTCCAATCACAACCATCACAAACATATTCTTATGAATCTGGTCCAATCACAACCATCACAAACATATTCTTATGGATCTGGTCCAATCACAACCATCACAAACATATTCTTATGGATCTGGTCCAATCACAACCATCACAAACATATTCTTATGGATCTGGTCCAATCACAACCATCACCAACATATTCTTATGGATCTGGTCCAATCACAACCATCACAAACATAAACAAACAACATAATCAAATATAAATATAAAACATGTTTACAGTTGAGTTCCCAGTGTCACGTCCAGATTTGATCTTAATCAGCGAGGCGTAAAAGAAGTCTGTCACCGCAGTCGGGAAGAAAGAAAACTTCATCTTCTCCAAGATAGGACCAGTGAAGGGAAACAAAGCTGGAGAAGGAGAGGAGGGGAGGAGAAGAGGAGAGGAGGTGAGGGGAGGACAGGAGAGGAGAAGAGGAGAGGAGAGGAGGGAGGGGAGAGGAGAGGAGAGGAGAGGAGAAGAGGAGAGGAGGGGAGAGGGGAGGGGAGAGAGGAGGAGAGGAGAGGAGAGGGAGGGGAGGAGGAGAGGAGAGGAGGGGAGGAGGGAGAGGAGAAGAGGAGAAGGAGAGGGAGAGAGGGAGGGGGAGAGGAGAGGAGAGGAGAGGAGAGGGAGGGAGAGGAGGAGAGGAGGGAGGAGGAGGGAGGAGGAGAGGAGGGGAGAGGAGAGGAGGAGAGAGGACGGAGGAGAGGGAGGAGAGGAGAGGGAGAGGAGAGGAGGAGGAGAGGAGAGGAGGAGAGGGAGAGGGGAGGAGAGGAGAGGAGGGGAGGGAGAGGAGGAGGGAGAGAGGAGAGGAGGGAGAGGGGAGGAGAGGGAGAGGAGGAGAGGAGAGGAGAGGAGGAGAGGAGGGGAGGACGGAGAGGAGAAGAGGAGAGGAGGGAGGAGAGGAGGAGAGGAGAGGAGGAGGGAGGGGAGGAGAGGAGAGGAGAGGAGAGGAGGAGGAGAGGGAGAGGAGAGGAGAGAGGAGAGGAGAGGAGAGGAGGAGAGGGGAGGGAGAGGAGGAGGAGGGAGAGAGAGGAGAGGAGAGGAGAGGAGAGGGGAGGAGGGAGAGGAGGAGGAGAGGAGAGGGGAGAGGAGAGGAGAGGAGAGGAGAGGAGAGAGGAGGGAGAGGAGAGAGGAGAGGAGAGGAGAGGAGAGGAGAGGAGAGGAGAGGAGAGGAGGAGAGGGGAGGAGGGAGAGGAGAGGAGGGGGACGGGAGAGGAGAGGAGAGGAGGAGGGAGAGGAGAGGAGAGGAGAGGGAGAGGAGAGGAGGGAGAGGAGAGGAGGAGAGGAGAGGAGAGGAGAGGAGGAGAGGAGAGAGGAGGACGGGAGAGGAGAGGAGAGGAGAGGGAGGAGGAGAAGAGGAGAGAGAGGGAGAGGAGAGGAGAAAAGCAGAGGAGAGGAGAGGAGAGGCGGGAGAGGGGAGGAGAAGAGGAGGAGAGGAGGAGAGGAGGAGAGGAGGAGAGGAGAGGAACAATTTATTGAAAGGTGTACAACTTCATATGATTAAAAAGTACAATTCTGCGTCCGTGTGTGTCTGTGCGTGTGTTGTCTCACCGACTAGGAGGAACAGTGGGTTTAAAAGGTCAAACTTGATCATCTTCTTGACGTTGGAGACGAAGGGGTCTGAAGGGTTGTTCAGAGAGTCAATGTCCACACTGAAGGCTGTGCTGGTGACCACGTCCATACTGTAGGGCCCAAAGAACCTGCAACACAACCACAATTACACAACTACTGATCACAACTACACAACTACTGACCCATTTCTGCTCTCCTGCGCCTGACTTCCCTGCAGCTGTTATACTCTCCCTTATATATAAAACTTTTTGGCATTTGCTGTATAATCGATGAGAAACTCCATATTGCTAATGTTCCGTCCCTTACTAGACGTTTCCGAATATCCGCAAAATTTGCAGACGGCGGCGGGCTGTGATCTTCTGTGAAGTCATCGAACGAAGTCTCTCGGAAATTCCACCAGATGGCGAATGGACTCTTATTGCAAATGTACAAAACATCACCAATCACTACATGACCATTTCTCCTAAACGGAAAAGACTTCGAAGACGAAACTTGGTGAGCATAGGTTTGGACTAATGGGCAGCACCGAAACAAGATGGCGTCGAGGCCTCAACGCTTTTTGAGTTAAGGCCAATTTTCTGGGATTAAAAGTCAAAAATGAAAATAGAGCGCTAATTTGACCGCTTCATGTCAAAGTACATGAACCTACGGTGTCAGGAAAAAATAACCATCATATCATCATTTAAGAGAGATTGTACAATGTACAATTGGTGATGTTCAAATATATGTATATATTTTTTTAACGTTTTTGATCCAGAATGTTCAGACGAATCCGTTAAAGGTGGGTTTTCGGAATTCGTGATTTCTGATATTTTATGTGATTTTCTGAAATAACACTCAATCATTCAACCCTTTGTAAATAAGTCAGTTCTTAATGTAAAGACTTAAAACTCAAAATTCTGTAAGGAAGATATGTGTTCACTTTCAGCTTCCTGTGTCAACGGAATCATAGGTCATAGGTCATAGGTCATAGGGGATGTTTCGAAGGGTTGAAAGAGTCAGATCTTTCCAAAACTTCATAAGTGTAAAAAGGCAACCCTCATGAACTGTAAATCAGTCATTTCTCCCATCAGACAAAAACAAAAACTCACACACACACAGCAGGGATGGAGTGACACAGGGTGGGGCTTACAGTCACACAGAGCCTGCAATAGTTACCTTCGTTCGAACAATCAAAGAACCGTCAGACCTAGAGCTCTGAAAGATTGGAAACCTGTTCTAGAGCTAAAGTCAATAGTGCACGGTGAGTTATGTGGCTCTAGAAGGTTATCAGACTGAGTAACAGCCTCATACATTTGCAATAACTTCGATTAATTTTGACCATCACGAAAATGACCATTTGCAATATGTCTAAACAGTGATAGACCATCACCAAATTGACAATCTGAAATCAACACCAACGAGCAATAGAGAGGAACCCCTATCACTGCCCGGCTATCCCGAGTTCATTGGGCCAGTCAATTTCACATTCCTGCAGTTTTTTTGAGCATTTCAAATTCGTGATGGTAATTGCCCATTGAAACATATTGCAAATGGACAGTACATTTGCAATAAGATTCAACAGTGAAAAAACATCACCAAATGAACATGATGAAATCAACACAACGAGTGATGGAGAGGAACCACTATCACTGTCCGGCTATCCCGAGTTCATTGAGCCAGTCAATTTTGCATTTCTGCAGTATTTTTGAGCATGTCAAATTTGTGATTTTAAATGCCCATTGAAACATATTGCAAATGGACAGCCGTGCGCCTGGTGATTGGAATTGGTTACCAGGAGCTAATTAAAAAAATAGTCTCTAAAGCCTTTAGGAGGGTGCAAAGGGTCTACGGTTGGGTATGGAGCACCCCCCACCCGTGGCGTGGAGCCACTATTCATTTTGGACGTTTTTCAAAAAATAATTAAAAAACAGAGTCCAACTTCTCCCTCAGTATACATGACAAATAGACCATCTAGGTTGATTCATGGCTTAACATAGTGCTAGATATCATTTTGGCAGTACAAATACCATTTGGACATGATTCACAGACTTGTGGGTTTGGAAACAGACTTCCTATGATCGTACATGGCAAATGGACATAATATCCTGAATTGGCACTTTCAATACTTTCATATTGCATTTGGACATTTCTTATGGCATGTGGCAATGATTCACAGACTTTTGACTGCAACTTTTGAATTCCTATGAAATTATATTGCAAATGGACAAAAAACATATGCTTTATGGACAAGTAAAAAAAATATGACAATAAAATATGACAAAAGTATGTTCATACTAAACAGAGTTTAGTTTTGCAGTCTGTGTCTTTCGGTTCTCAAACACAACACATTTCGGTTGAAATGTAGCCAAAAGTCAAGTGGATGCGCACCAAAACGTCAAACTTACATATTATATGTCGACTAAACTTATCAAACTAAGTTCATAATCAAGCTTTAACATGTTATAAAGGTGTACAGCAATCGTGAGGACGAACAGAAACGCATGCATTGTATAATCGATCTTGGAAAAAAGACAGGACCGGAGCAGAGCGCGCATAAAACTGACCTGTTTTTTCGCGTGACCGAAAGGTTTCGGCCTGCCAAAACTCTCATGAGTGCGCGATTCTCACAATGAGAAGCCCCATTGAAAGCTGAGATCGCGCTGAAGACAGAGAGACTGTTCCCGGACCTGTAAGTGCTTGGGGTGGGTTAGGGTTGGGTTAGGCGATGACGTCAAAGTTGGGCCAACTTTTCTGATGACAAGAGAGAGTTTGGGAGAATGACTGCCCTGAGAGTTCTGCTTTACATACAGACATAATTTAAACGGTTTTAGAAGCTTTAGAGTGTTTTCTATTCAATAATATTTTTTATTTGCATATATTAGCAACTTTTGCCAAAAAAAATGTATGTTTACTATGGGCACGCAATTACTCCAGTGGGGGCAGTAGACAGCCCTATCCCCAACAGGTTTTAAGGGGGTGATACATTTTCTAAATTTGACTCTTGGGGCTTGACTTGATGTGCATTTGCAATATGAAAATTTACAGTGGAGCGCGCTTGCCATCTATTGGATTTTCGCTGTGTGACACTTGGCCATATGACATTTGCAATACGTTTTGAATTAAATGGCGTCCATTTGAGTGGTATTGTACATCGTGTATATGTTTCGTACGGTGCCAATAAGTTCCCATTCATTTTTGTCCATTTCAGGGGGCTATTTCCTTACATGAACAGATGTTGAACTGAAACCCAACTCCTATTTACAATTCACGATTGTCAGGATTTGGCCAGGGTTGTTCCGGTTTTTGGTCACTAGATGCCCCCATTGTGCCTTTTGACCTTTTGTTTTCCCTTGATCCCCATTATTATTTGCACCTGTGCCTCATTTCCCCTGATTGTATTTAAACCCTTAGTTTTCCTCAGTCCTTTGCTCTGTGTTTGTATGTTAGCACCCAGCCCTAGTACTCTGTGAACTCTTGTTGATCCCGGTGGTCTCTCTTGTGGAATTCTGTTTTTTGTTCTTGTTTGTTTGTTTTTGAGTATTTTTTTAGGCTTTTTGTGCTATACCTTCCACCTTGTGGATTTACCTTTTTGTCTTGGAGGATTACCTTTGTTCTTGTGGAATTCCTTTTGAGGTTGTGGAGTTACATGTTTTCCTGAAGAACTTCACTTTTTACTTCATTAAATACACCGTCTCAAGTACTGCTGTGTCTGCCTCATCTTCTGGGTTCTGCCAACTATTCGTGGCTCAGTTGATTAAGTGACTGTTTCTCACTCCGGAGACCCGGGTTCGTAACCGGGTCCTGACAACGATTGACCATTTGTATTCTAGTACTCTAGTCCTCTCATCCTCTCAAACTCTGCAATGTGTATTTATCTTCAATATATGATTACAATACTGACTATACAACTACTGACCACACAACTACTGACCATGACCACACAACTACTGAGCACAGCTACGGACCGCAACTACTGACCATAACTACCGACCACAACCACACAACTACTGACCACACACCGACTGACCACAACTACAGGCCACAGCCACACAACTACCAACCACAACTACTGACCACAACCAGACATTTACTGACCACACAACTACCGACCACAACCACTGACCGCAATCACACAACTATAGACTGAACATAATTACTGACCACAACCACACAACTACTGACCATACAACTACTGACCGCAACCACACAACTAAGTATGTGAATTACCTGGATTTCTTAAAGGCACAGCAAACCAACAAAACCTCATCCCAACTGTGAAGTATGGTAGAGCATCACAGTTTGGGGCCTCAAGGCCTGCTTGCTGTTTGCAGCTTGCTGTAATCAAATAGTACCCGCAAAACACCAGTCTCAACGTCAACAGTGAAGAGGAGACTCCGGGATTCTAGCCTTCTAGGCAGAGTTCCTCTGTCCAGTGTCTGTGTTCTTTTGCCCATCTTTACTTTTTGTTGGCCAGTCTGAGATATAGCTTTTTCTTTGCAACTCTGCCTAGAAGGCCAGCATCCAGGAGTCGCCTCTTCACTGTTGATGTTGAGACTGGTGTTTTGTGGTTACTATTTAATTAATGAAGCTGCCAGTTGAGTACTTGTGAGGCGTCTGTTTCTCAAACTAGACACTCTAATGTCCTCTTGCTCAGTTGTGCACCGGGGCCTCCCACTCCTCTTTCTATTCTGGTTGGAGCCAGTTTGCGCTGTTCTGTGAAGGGAGTAGTACACATCGTTGTACGAGCTTTAGTTTCTTTGGCAATTTCTCGCAAGGAATAGCCTTCATTTCTCAGAACAAGAGTAGACTGACTAGTTTCAGGAGAAAGTTATTTGTTTCTGGACATTTTGAGCCTGTAATTGAACCCACAAATGCGGATGCTCCAGATACTCAACTAGTCTAAAGAAGGCCAGGTTTTATTGCTTCTTTAATCAGAGCCATAGTTTTCAGTTTTCAGCTGTGCTAACATAATTGCAGAAGGGTTTTCTAAGGATCAATTAGCCTTTTAAACTGATAAACTTGGATTAGCTAACACAACGTGCCATTGGAACACAGGAGTGATGGTTGCTGATAATGAGCCTCTGTACGCCTATGTAGATATTCCATGAAAAATCGTCCGTTTTCAGCTACAATAGTCATTTACAACATTAACAATGTCTACACTGAATTTCTGATCAATTTGACATTATTTAAATGGTGAACAAAATGTGCATTTCTTTCAAAAACATTTCTAAGTGACCCCAAACTTTTGAACGGCACTGTATATGATATATATATTTATATGTTCTAATATTTACATTTAACATTTACATTTAAGTCATTTAGCAGACGCTCTTATCCAGAGCGACTTACAAATTGGTGCATTCACCTTATGACATCCAGTGGAACAGCCACTTTACAATAGTGCATCTAAATCTTTTAGGGGGGGGGGTGAGAAGGATTACTTATCCTATCCTAGGTATTCCTTAAAGAGGTGGGGTTTCAGGTGTCTCCGGAAGGTGGTGATTGACTCCACTGTCCTGGCGTCGTGAGGGAGTTTGTTCCACCATTGGGGGGCCAGAGCAGTGAACAGTTTTGACTGGGCTGAGCGGGAACTGTACTTCCTCAGTGGTAGGGAGGCGAGCAGGCCAGAGGTGGATGAACGCAGTGCCCTTGTTTGGGTGTAGGGCCTGATCAGAGCCTGGAGGTACTGAGGTGCCGTTCCCCTCACAGCTCCGTAGGCAAGCACCATGGTCTTGTAGCGGATGCGAGCTTCAACTGGAAGCCAGTGGAGAGAGCGGAGGAGCGGGTTGACGTGAGAGAACTTGGGAAGGTTGAACACCAGACGGGCTGCGGCGTTCTGGATGAGTTGTAGGGGTTTAATGGCACAGGCAGGGAGCCCAGCCAACAGCGAGTTGCAGTAATCCAGACGGGAGATGACAAGTGCCTGGATTAGGACCTGCGCCGCTTCCTGTGTGAGGCAGGGTCGTACTCTGCGGATGTTGTAGAGCATGAACCTACAGGAACGGGCCACCGCCTTGATGTTAGTTGAGAACGACAGGGTGTTGTCCAGGATCACGCCAAGGTTCTTAGCGCTCTGGGAGGAGGACACAATGGAGTTGTCAACAATGATGGCGAGATCGTGGAACGGGTAGTCCTTCCCCGGGAGGAAGAGCAGCTCCGTCTTGCCGAGGTTCAGCTTGAGGTGGTGATCCGTCATCCACACTGATATGTCTGCCAGACATGCAGAGATGCGATTCGCCACCTGGTCATCAGAAGGGGGCAAGGAGAAGATTCATTGTGTGTCGTCTGCATAGCAATGATAGGAGAGACCATGTGAGGTTATGACAGAGCCAAGTGACTTGGTGTATAGCGAGAATAGGAGAGGGCCTAGAACAGAGCCCTGGGGGACACCAGTGGTGAGAGCGCGTGGTGAGGAGACAGATTCTCGCCACGCCACCTGGTAGGAGCGACCTGTCAGGTAGGACGCAATCCAAGCGTGGGCCGCGCCGGAGATGCCCAACTCGGAGAGGGTGGAGAGGAGGATCTGATGGTTCACAGTATCGAAGGCAGCCGATAGGTCTAGAAGGATGAGAGCAGAGGAGAGAGAGTTAGCTTTAGCAGTGCGGAGCGCCTCCGTGATGCAGAGAAGAGCAGTCTCAGTTGAATGACTAGTCTTGAAACCTGACTGATTTGGATCAAGAAGGTCATTCTGAGAGAGATAGCGGTAGAGCTGGCCAAGGACGGCACGTTCAAGAGTTTTGGAGAGAAAAGAAAGAAGGGATACCGGTCTGTAGTTGTTGACATCGGAGGGATCGAGTGTAGGTTTTTTCAGAAGGGGTGCAACTCTCGCTCTCTTGAAGACGGAAGGGACGTAGCCAGCGGTCAGGGATGAGTTGATGAGCGAGGTGAGGTAAGGGAGAAGGTCTCCGGAAATGGTCTGGAGAAGAGAGGAGGGGATAGGGTCAAGCGGGCAGGTTGTTGGGCGGCCGGCCGTCACAAGACGCGAGATTTCATCTGGAGAGAGAGGGAGAAAGAGGTCAGAGCACAGGGTAGGGCAGTGTGAGCAGAACCAGCGGTGTCGTTTGACTTAGCAAACGAGGATCGGATGTCGTCGACCTTCTTTTCAAAATGGTTGACGAAGTCATCTGCAGAGAGGGAGGAGGGGGAGGGGAGGAGGATTCAGGAGGGAGGAGAAGGTGGCAAAGAGCTTCCTAGGGTTAGAGGCAGATGCTTGGAATGTAGAGTGGTAGAAAGTGGCTTTAGCAGCAGAGACAGAGGAGGAAAATGTAGAGAGGAGGGAGTGAAAGGATGCCAGGTCCGCAGGGAGGCGAGTTTTCCTCCATTTCCGCTCGGCTGCCCGGAGCCCTGTTCTGTGAGCTCGCAATATGAGTCGTCGAGCCACGGAGCGGGAGGGGAGGACCGAGCCGGCCTGGAGGATAGGGGACATAGAGAGTCAAAGGATGCAGAAAGGGAGGAGAGGAGGGTTGAGGAGGCAGAATCAGGAGATAGGTTGGAGAAGGTTTGAGCAGAGGGAAGAGATGATAGGATGGAAGAGGAGAGAGTAGCGGGGGAGAGAGAGCGAAGGTTGGGACGGCGCGATACCATCCGAGTAGGGGCCGTGTGGGAAGTGTTGGATGAGAGCGAGAGGGAAAAGGATACAAGGTAGTGGTCGGAGACTTGGAGGGGAGTTGCAATGGGGTTAGTGGAAGAACAGCATCTAGTAAAGATGAGGTCGAGCGTATTGCCTGCCTTGTGAGTAGGGGGGGAAGGTGAGAGGGTGAGGTCAAAAGAGGAGAGGAGTGGAAAGAAGGAGGCAGAGAGGAATGAGTCAAAGGTAGACGTGGGGAGGTTAAAGTCGCCCAGAACTGTGAGAGGTGAGCCGTCCTCAGGAAAGGAGCTTATCAAGGCATCAAGCTCATTGATGAACTCTCCGAGGGAACCTGGAGGGCGATAAATGATAAGGATGTTAAGCTTGAAAGGGCTGGTAACTGTGACAGCATGGAATTCAAAGGAGGCGATAGACAGATGGGTAAGGGGAGAAAGAGAGAATGACCACTTGGGAGAGATGAGGATCCCGGTGCCACCACCCCGCTGACCAGAAGCTCTCGGGGTGTGCGAGAACACGTGGGCGGACGAGGAGAGAGCAGTAGGAGTAGCAGTGTTATCTGTGGTGATCCATGTTTCCGTCAGTGCCAAGAAGTCGCGGGACTGGAGGGAGGCATAGGCTGAGATGAACTCTGCCTTGTTGGCCGCAGATCGGCAGTTCCAGAGGCTACCGGAGACCTGGAACTCCACGTGGGTCGTGCGCGCTGGGACCACCAGATTAGGGTGGCCGCGGCCACGCGGTGTGGAGCGTTTGTATGGTCTGTGCAGAGAGGAGAGAACAGGGATAGACAGACACATAGTTGACAGGCTACAGAAGAGGCTACGCTAATGCAAGGAGATTGGAATGACAAGTGGACTACACGTCTCGAATGTTCAGAAAGTTAAGCTTACGTAGCAAGAATCTTATTGACTAAAATGATTAAAATGATACAGTACTGCTGAAGTAGGCTAGCTGGCAGTGGCTGCGTTGTTGACACTACACTAATCAAGTCGTTCCGTTGAGTGTAATAGTTTCTACAGTGCAGCTATTCGGGGGCTAGCTGGCTAGCTAGCAGTGTTGATTACGTTACGTTGCGTTAAAAGAACGACAATAGCTGGCTAGCTAACGTAGAAAATCGCTCTAGACTACACAATTATCTTTGATACAAGGACGGCTATGTAGCTAGCTATGTAGCTAGCTATGTAGCTAGCTACGATCAAGCAAATCAAACCGTTGTGCTGTAATGAAATGAAATGAAAATGTGATACTACCTGTGGAGCGAAGCGGAATGCGACCGGGTTGTTGAGTGGGAAGTTAATTCGGTAGACGTTGGCTAGCTGTTAGTTGTTAGCTGTTAGCTAGCTAGCAGTGTCTCCTACGTTAAGGACGACAAATAGCTGGCTAGCTAACCTCGGTAAATTAAGATAATCACTCTAAGACTACACACTCTAAACTACACAATTATCTTGGATACGAAGACAGCAAAGACAACTATGTAGCTAGCTAACACTACACTAATCAAGTCATTCAGTTGAGTGTAATAGTTTCTACGGTGCTGCTATACGGTGGACGTTAGCTATGTGGCTAGCTGCTGGGCAGTAGACTACGTTAGGACGACGAAATACGATAATTACGCAATTATCTTTCATACAAAGATGGCTATGTAGCTAGCTAAGAAGAAATGGCTAAGATTAGACAAATCAAACCGTTGTACTATAATGAAATGTAATGAAAAGTAATGAAAAGTAATACTACCTGCGGACCGAAGTGCGAATGCGAATTTAAATATCTATGTATGTGTATTACAATGAAGACTCAGGGGTGTAAGGTGTAGAGGTTAGAGGTTAGAGGTTAGAGGTTAGAGGTCAGGACTCACTCCTTCACTTCGATGGTCTGGTCTTTATCTGCCTGCTTCTTCATTCCGTTCAGCAGGTTAGCAGAGTGCTGCTTCATGATACCAAACATCTATATGTATACAGAGAGACAGAGAGAGAGAGAGAGAGAGAGAGAGAGAGAGAGAGAGAGAGAGAGAGAGAGAGAGACAGAGAGAGACAGAGACAGAGAGAGAAACAGAGACAGAGAGAGACAGAGAGAGAGAGAGAGACAGAGAGAGAGAGAGACAGAGAGAGACAGAGAGAGACAGAGAGAGACAGAGACAGAGAGAGAGAGAGAGACATAGACAGAGACAAAGAGAAACAGAGAGAGAGAGGTTAACAGAGTGCTGCTTTATGATACCAAACATATATATATATATATATATTGTGGAGAATGCGGGCATTAGGTGGACACCACAAGGAAGGTGTACAGTCAGGGCAGGGAAAGTACCCCAGCTGAAGGTGCCATTATTGACTGGGAGAGACTGCCCCCTATATAAGGAGCTTTGGCAGATGACGTTACACACAGGAAAAAGGGGATCAGGTCTCTCTATCACACGGCAAGAGCCGGGCCACCGAAGGGGGACAGGAACGCTAAAACAAATCCAAGCCCGAGGTAGTAGCCCTTACAAGGAAACGTAGCCTCGACCTCGTCCTCTGCAGCAGAGGAAGAAATAGCGATCCAACGTCTCCGACAGCAAACCACCGGTGAAGACACCTGCGAAGGGTTATATACGACGCAGGAAGGAAGGAGCAACCAGGGGCTAAGCGATAAATTTGAAGGGAACATGGAAGGAATGCAATGCACAAGCATATTCCACCCTCAAACAGACGGGTTGTGTGAATGCCTGAACAAAACGATTAAAAGCATGTTGAGAAGAGTGATGTCCAGAGATGGGACAAACTGGGACATGCTTCTCCCTCGACTTAATGTTTGCCCTGCGAGAAGTACCTCAGAGACAGGAGAATACTTTCCATGTTCCCTCATCGGATGGGGCTTCAAATGTTTCGCTTAGCCCCTGGTTGCTCCTTCCTTCCTGTGTCATATATAACCCTTCTGGGTTTTCCCCATTTGAATTGCTCTACTGCCCTGTCGAGGGATCCTCGATTTAGTCAAGGAGACCTGGGAGGCCCAACCATGCCCATTCCAGTCCACGATGGAACACATTACTCTAATGAGAGACCGCCTGTCGGCAGTGTGGCCCATAATAAAGGAGCATATGGAGAAGACGCAACGGACCCAAGGCCGGGCCTACGATAAGTCAGCGACACCACGTGAGAGAAAGTGATGGTGCTTGTGCCCACGGCTGAACACCGCTTGCTAGCGCAGTGGAGGGGGCCCCTACGAGGTAACGGAAAGGGTCTCACCGGTCAATTACCTCATCAAGCAACCTGACAGGAGGAAGAAGGTCCAACTCTATCACATAAACCTGTTGAAGAAGAGAGGAGGAGGTGGCTTTGATGGCCCTGGAGGGCAAAGGAAAAATAGGAGGCCTTACCACAGGTGCGCCGTGGCCGAACTCTCCTGCCGGAGCAGTCGAGATTGCTTGACACGCTGATTATGCAATTCGGCAGGGTGTTCTCAAAAACAGTTGTCCTGTTTCACCATATCCACACTGAACCTGGCATATCCGGCCTTACAGGAATCTTGAGGCCCGCCGAGTCATCGCTAAGAACGAGGTGAAGGGAGATGCTGAGGATGGGTGTGATCGAGCCATCTACGAGTGAGTGGTCCAGTCCCATAGTCCTGGTCCCCAAACCCGGTGGTAGTATGAGACTCGACTTTAGAAGGGTGAACGCCATCTCTACATTCAACGCGTATCCCATGCCCCGCGTGGATTAACTCTTGGAGCGCTTAGGAAAGGCCAAGTTCATCACCATCCTGGAGGGATATTGGCAATTGTCTATTGGCAAGTGTCTGTGCTCCGGAGGATCGCCCAGTATGTGAGGATGCCCTTCGGACTGCGTGCAACTTTCCAACACCTCATGGATGCCATTCTACGGCCCCATCAAGAGTATTCAGCGGCATACATGTGGTCATCCACAGTGAGAACTGGGACAATGCGTTTGTAAGTTGTTTATAACAAGCTATAATGAGTTAATTAAGTGTTTATAACGAGCTATAATGAGTTAATAGAGTTTATAACAAGCTATAATGAGTTTATAGAGTTTATAACAAGCTATAATGAGTTTATAGAGTTTATAACGAGCTATAATGAGTTAATAGAGTTTATAACAAGCTATAATGAGTTTATAGAGTTTATAACAAGCTATAATGAGTTAATTAAGTGTTTATAACAAGCTTTAATGAGTTAATTAAGTGTTTATAACAATATATAATGAGTTAATAGAGTTTATAACAAGCTATAATGAGTTAATACAGTTTATAACAAGCTATAATGAGTTTATATAGTTTATAACGAGCTAAAATGAGTTTATAGAGTTTATAACAAGCTATAATGATTTAATAAAGTGTTTTTAAGTAGTATTGGTAAAGAGTTCATAACAAGCTATAGAGTTTATAACAAGTTGATAAAACATAGAAAGGGAGAGATGGAGGGATGGTTCTACCTCTTTCAGTCGTCCAGAGGTAAAGGAAGGTGAGAGGACACTGCGGATCCGTCTCCATGTATCGTCCTCGGCAACGGACAACGCATCGAACATCTCACCATTCAGATGGAAGTCCTAAAACATGGAGGACAGTTGTATTAATGATCAAACAGATCACCATTCAGATGGAAGTTCTAGAACATGGAGGACAGTTGTATTAATGATCAAACAGATCACCATTCAGACAGAAGTTCTAGAACATGGAGGACAGTTGTATTAATGATCAAACAGATCACCATTCAGATGGAAGTTCTAGAACATGGAGGACAGTTGTATTAATTATCAAACAGATCACCATTCACACAGACGTTCTAAAACATGGAGGACAGTTGAATTAATTATCAAACAGTTCACCATTCAGACAGACGTTCTAGAACATGGAGGACAGTTGTATTAATTATCAAACAGATCACCATTCACACAGACGTTCTAAAACATGGAGGACAGTTGTATTAATTATCAAACAGATCACCATTCAGATGAAAGTTCTAAAACATGGAGGACAGTTGTATTAATTATCAAACAGATCACCATTCAGATGGAAGTTCTAGAACATTGAGGACAGTTGTATTAATTATCAAACAGATCACCATTCAGACAGACGTTCTAGAACATGGAGGACAGTTGTATTAATTATCAAACAGATCACCATTCAGATGGAAGTTCTAGAACATGGAGGACAGTTGTAGTAATTATCAAACAGATCACCATTCAGATGGAAGTTCTAGAACATGGAGGACAGTTGTAATAATTATCAAACAGATCACAATTCTGATGGAAGTTCTAGAACATGGAGGACAGTTGTATTAATTATCAAACAGATCACCATTCAGATGGAAGTTCTAGAACATGGAGGACAGTTGTAGTAATTATCAAACAGATCACCATTCAGATGGAAGTTCTAGAACATGGAGGACAGTTGTAATAATTATCAAACAGATCACCATTCAGATGGAAGTTCTAAAACATGGAGGACAGTTGTATTAATTATCAAACAGATCACAATTCTGATGGAAGTTCTAGAACATGGAGGACAGTTGTATTAATGATCAAACAGCTCACCATTCAGAATGATGTTCTTAAACAACAGTTGTATTAATTATATGATTTAATAATGATCATAGTATTTACACAATATCCACACTACTTTAAAATGTATGAATAATGAACGACACAAATAATGTATTAATAATATCAGTCATAATGTTAGGATTATTATTATTCTGATTATTATTGGGAGGATGTGTGTGTGTGTGTGTGTGTGTGTGTGTGTGTGTGTGTGTGTGTGTGTGTGTGTGTGTGTGTGTGTGTGTGTGTGTGTGTGTGTGTGTGTGTGTGTGTGTGTGTGTGTGTGTGTGTGTGTGTGTGCGTGTCTCACCCTGCGGTTGATAAAGATGTTGTAACACTCTTTAATCAGGACGGTCTTGATAATGCTTTTGTCCATGATGCACAGAACAGGCTGCCTCCCATCATAGATCCTTCACAGAGGAGAAACACACCTGGCTTTAACCACTATATATACACACCTACATGGTACAGACTCCCTCCCACCATAGATCCTTCACAGAGGAGAAACACACAGGGTTGTATTGGCTGTATTGTCTGGTCAGATGTGTAGGAGGAGACTCAGCGTAGGAGAAACACACAGGGTTGTATTGGCTGTATTGTCTGGTCAGATGTGTAGGAGGAGACTCAGCGTAGGAGAAACACACAGGGTTGTATTGGCTGTATTGTCTGGTCAGATGTGTAGGAGGAGACTCAGCGTAGGAGAAACACACAGGGTTGTATTGGCTGTATTGTCTGTTCAGATGTGTAGGAGGAGACTCAGCGTAGGAGAAACACACAGGGTTGTATTGGCTGTATTGTCTGATGCAGCTGTATTGTCTGGTCAGATGTGTAGGAGGAGACTCAGCGTAGCAGAAAGGGTTAACTATCAGTGCTGATGTGAATATGTCTCATGCAGCTGCATTGACCCTGATGGGAAGAATAAACTTGATTTGAGCTTTACTACTCGTCTGTGAGTTTTACTAGGTTCATTTAGAGGCAAACAGTAGAAAGAGATGGGTTAGAAGAAGCATACATAAGTAAAGTAAAATAAAAATAATATATATATATTGCCTCAGATTACGTTACTGAGTTTGGGGTAATGTAGGACAGGTAAACTAGTAACTGAATGTAATCAGATTACGGTACTGAGTTTGGGGTAATGTTGGACAGGTAAACTAGTAACTGAATGTAATCAGATTACGGTACTGAGTTTGGGGTAATGTTGGACAGGTAAACTAGTAACTGAATGTAATCAGATTACAGTACTGAGTTTGGGGTAATGTTGGACAGGTAAACTAGTAACTGAATGTAATCAGATTACGGTACTGAGTTTGGGGTAATGTTGGACAGGTAAACTAGTAACTGAATGTAATCAGATTACGGTACTGAGTTTGGGGTAATGTTGGACAGGTAAACTAGTAACTGAATGTAATCAGATTACGGTACTGAGTTTGGGGTAATGTTGGACAGGTAAACTAGTAACTGAATGTAATCAGATTACATGTACTGAGTTTGGGGTAATGTTGGACAGGTAAACTAGTAACTGAATGGAATCAGATTACGGTACTGAGTTTGGGGTAATGTTGGACAGGTAAACTAGTAACTGAATGGAATCAGATTACAGGACTGAGTTTGGGGTAATGTTGGACAGGTAAACTAGTAACTGAATGGAATCAGATTACGGTACTGAGTTTGGGGTAATGTTGGACAGGTAAACTAGTAACTGAATGTAATCAGATTACGGTACTGAGTTTGGGTAATGTTGGACAGGTAAACTAGTAACTGAATGTAATCAGATTACGGTACTGAGTTTGGGGTAATGTTGGACAGGTAAACTAGTAACTGAATGTAATCAGATTACAGTGTTGAGTTTGGGGTAATGTTGGACATTTAAACTAGTAACTGAATGTAATCAGATTACAGTACTGAGTTTGGGGTAATGTTGGACAGGTAAACTAGTAACTGAATGTAATCAGATTACGGTACTGAGTTTGGGGTAATGTTGGACAGGTAAACTAGTAACTGAATGTAATCAGATTACGGTACTGAGTTTGGGGTAATGTTGGACAGGTAAACTAGTAACTGAATGTAATCAGATTACAGTACTGAGTTTGGGGTAATGTTGGACAGGTAAACTAGTAACTGAATGTAATCAGATTACAGAACTGAGTTTGGGGTAATGTTGGACAGGTAAACTAGTAACTGAATGTAATCAGATTACAGTACTGAGTTTGGGGTAATGTTGGACAGGTAAACTAGTAACTGAATGTAATCAGATTACGGTACTGAGTTTGGGGTAATGTTGGACAGGTAAACTAGTAACTGAATGTAATCAGATTACAGTACTGAGTTTGGGGTAATGTTGGACAGGTAAAACTAGTAACTGAATGTAATCAGATTACGGTACTGAGTTTGGGGTAATGTAGGACAGGTAAACTAGTAACTGAATGTAATCAGATTACGGTACTGAGTTTGGGGTAATGTTGGACAGGTAAACTAGTAACTGAATATAATCAGATTAAAGTACTGAGTTTGGGGTAATGTAGGACAGGTAAACTAGTAACTGAATGTAATCAGATTATGGTACTGAGTTTGGGGTAATGTTGGACAGGTAAGAATAGTAACTGATTACATTTAGGAAGAAACCATGGAAACCGACACATTTAAAACCACCTCTTATAAAACTACATAGAAAACATTATTCTGATCGTGGTTGATATTATTACTATTTTTCACATCAGCAGGTGATGAACTGAAAGGAAAGAGCATGGTACAGTTGTGAGTCATCCTAGTATGGTACGGCCAACTGAACTCACCCCCAGATTCTCCCGTACTTCTGAAAGCACTCTGTGTCAAAGTTAGTGATGCCCTGTAGAGAGAGAGACAGAGAGAGAGAGAGAGAGAGAGAGAGAGAGAGAGAGAGAGAGAGAGAGAGAGAGAGAGAGAGAGAGAGAGAGAGAGAGAGAGAGAGAGAGAGAGAGAGAGAGAGAGAGAGAGAAGAAACAGCTGATTCATGCCATAGGAGGACACGTAGGTGTGTCTTACACCTGAGAGTTGAGGTGAGAGTTGAGGAGGGTTTGTTATTCTCTATGGTCCCCCAAGGAACACAACTTCTAGGCTGATCAATATTACCTTCTATTTATTGTTAAAGCAATTTATCTATTGTTAAAACAACCGTCTAGTCCTCTTTTTCCTTCTCAATGTAATGTTTTACATGGGGGGGAAATAACACTATTGTTTAAAAGATGAGAGAGATGTTTATTCTGAATGGGTACTAACCTTTCTATACTCCATCATTGTGCCAAAGTAAGGTAGGGGTTTGGGACCAGGGATACCCATCTTAGTGAATACACCATAGGGCCCGTACCCGTACCTGTACACACACACACACACACACACACACACACACACACACACACACACACACACACACACACACACACACACACACACACACACACACACACACACACACACACACACACACACACACACACACACACACACACACACACACATATACTACATATATATATATATCATATCTTGCATTGTTGGAAAAGGACCCCTAACTAAGCATTTCACTGTTAGTCTACACCGGTTAACTATGATAAATGTGACAAATAACATTTGACTTGATGTAAGTCCTTACACTACAATGAGGGTGATGAGGAGGGCCAGGAGGGTCCAGGTCTCAGCGGAGAAGTATGGCAGAAAACTCATCATCTTTTCCTCCGGTTCGGCTCCCTGCTGCTTCTGAAAACAAAGGCTCCGTTTTCTCTCAGGTTCGTTCGAGTTCACTTCTCGTTTTGAGTTGTTTTTTTTTCTGTCAGGTTCTAGTGTCGTTCTTCTGTGACGCTGCAGATCTCGACGAACGACCGCTGCTCTTCTCCGTACTCTGTTTGAGACCGTGCAGGTCAGAAGTTACTCTTTTACCCAGTGTAATGATTATTGTATCCCGTCTGAAAAGCACATGTGTGATGCTAGAATAATGATGAACCACAATGGACTTTGCGGTTCGACTTCAAAATAAGAGTCCCATACTGAAACTGATGCAAACGGATAAAAATGGTGGAATAATGCCATATTTGGATTAGATAATGCTGAACAGGGTTGGAATGTTGTTATATGAATTAACCAAAATACAGTAAGAAGTTAATTTGACGCACAAAAAATAGTTGAAGTCCCACTGTGGCTGTATTAGAATTGCATTGGGGCAGACTTCTATTGCACTGTACAGCGTTACCTCTGGATCTTGGGTCCACGAAATATGAAGAGATTACGCAAATATTAGCTTTTTAGCTCTTATTACAGGACTTTAAAGGACTTTAACTGTGGAAATCTTTTTAGAACTGTAATCTGTGGGTGTCAATGGGAAGGCTGGTACCCCATGTCATGAACCCAAGATCCATAAGGCTGGTACGATATGTCATGAACCCAGACCCATAAGGCTGGTATGATATGTCATGAACCCAGACCCATAAGGCTGGAACGATATGTCATGAACCCAGACCCATAAGGCTGGTATGATATGTCATGAACCCAAGACCCATAAGGCTGGTATGATATGTCATGAACCCAGAACCCCATAAGGCTGGTACGATATGTCATGAACCCAGACCCATAAGGCTGGTACGATATGTCATGAACCCAGGATCCATAAGGCTGGTACGATATGTCATGAACCCAAGACCCATAAGGCTGGTAGGATATGTCATGAACCCAGACCCATAAGGCTGGTATGATATGTCATGAACCCAAGACCCATAAGGCTGGTACGATATGTCATGAACCCAAGACCCATAAGGCTGGTACATTGATATGTCATGAACCCAAGACCCATAAGGCTGGTACGATACAGTGAACCCAGGATCCATAAGGCTGGTACGATATGTCATGAACCCAAGACCCATAAGGCTGGTACGATATGTCATGAACCCAGACCCCCATAAGGCTGGTACGATATGTCATGAACCCAGACCCATAAGGCTGGTACGATATGTCATGAACCCAGACCCATAAGGCTGGTAGGATATGTCATGAACCCAGACCCATAAGGCTGGTACGATATTTCATGAACCCAGACCCATAAGGCTGGTACGATATTTCAAAACCCAGACCCATAAGGCTTTACGATATGTCATGAACCCAAGATCCATAAGGCTGGTTTGTCATGAACCCAGACCCATAAGGCTGGTACGATATGTCATGAACCCAGACCCATAAGGCTGGTACGATAGTGTCAGGTGAATGCAGGGGATATTTCATGAACCCAGACCCATAAGGCTGGTACGATATGTCATGAACCCAAGACCCATAATGTTTGTCATGAACCCAAGATTTCATAAGGCTGGTACGATATGTCATGAACCCAGACCCATAAGGCAATGGTACGTTATGTCATGAACCCAAGACCCATAAGGCTGGTACGATTGTCAATGAACCCAAGACCCATAAGGCTGGTACGATATGTCATAAACCCAGGATCCATAATGCTGAAGCAAATATTTCATTATAGACCCATAAGGCTGGTACGATATGTCATGAACCCAGACCCATAAGGCTGGTACGATATGTCATGAACCCAAACCCATAAGGCTGGTACGATATGTCATGAACCCAGGATCTATAAGGCTGGTACGATATGTCATGAACCCAAGACCCCCATAAGGCTGGTACAATATGTCATGAACCCAGGATCCATAAGGCTGGTACTCTATGTCATGAACCCAGGATCCATAAGGCTGGTACGATATGTCATGAACCCAGGATCCATAAGGCTGGTACGATATGTCATGAACCCAGGATCCAAAGGCTGGTACGTGTATGTCATGAACCCAGGATCCATAAGGCTGGTGATATGTCAGAACCCAGGTTCATAAGGCTGGTACGATATGTCATGAACCCAGACCCATAAGGCTGGTCATAGTGTAATGAACCCAGACCCATAAGGCTGGTACAGTAGTTGTCATGAACCCAGGACCCATAAGGCTGGTACATAGTCATGAACCCAGTTCCCATAAGGCTGGTACGATATGTCATGAACCCAGACCCATAAGTTGTGGTTCATATGTGAGAACAGACCCATAAGGCTGGTAGTTGTCATGAACCCAGGATCCATAAGGCTGGTTCAGTAGTTGTGTGAACCCAGGATCCATAAGGCTGAGGTCAGTAGTTGTCATGAACAGACCCATAAGGCTGGTACAGTAGTCATGAACCCAGGATCCATAAGGCTGGTGATCAGTGTCATGAACCCAGGATCCATAAGTTGGTCAGTATTGAGGTCATGTCATGAACCCAGGATCCAGTAAGGTGTGTTCAGTAGTTGTATGTCAGAACCCAGGATCCATAAGGCTGGTACGATATGTCATTGTGTGACCCATAAGGCTGGTACGTATGTCATGAACCCAGACCCATAAGGCTGTGTGTTCATATGTTGTGAACCCAAGACCCATAAGGCTGGTAGTTGTATGTTCAGTAGTTGTGACCCATAATGCTGGTGTTCGATATGTCAGTAGTTGTGAGACCCAGTAGTTGGCTGGTAGTAGTTGTGTGTTCATGAACCCAGACCCATAAGTTGGTGTTCAGTATGTCATGAACCCAGACCCATGAGGCTGGTAGATATGTCATGTGTTCAGTAGTTGTGTGTTCAGTAGTTGTCATGAACCAGACCCATAAGGCTTGGTGGTCATATTGTCATGAACAGGAGTTGGTGGTATGATATGTCATGAACCCAGGATCCATAAGGCTGGTACGATATGTCATGAACCCAGGATCTATAAGGCTGGTACGATAGTTGTCATGTTGAACCAGGATCTATAAGGCTGGTCAGTAGTTGTGTCATGAACCCAGGATCCATAAGGCTGGTACAGATTCTGTCATGAACCCAAGACCCCCATAAGTTGTGTGTCAGTAGTTGTGTCATGAACCCAGGATCCATAAGGTGTGATTGTGTCATGAACCCAGGAGGTCAGTAAGTGGTGATATGTCAGTAGTTGTGGACCATAAGGCTTGTGTATGTGGCCAGTGGTTATGTGGTCAGTAGTTCTGGTCATAGTTCTGGTACGATATGTCAGTAGTTCCCAGACCCATAAGGCTGGTACAGTGGTATGTGGTCAGTAGTTCTGGTCAGTAGGCTGGTCAGTAGTTCTCATGAACCCAAGACCCATAGTTCTGGTCAGTAGTTCATGAACCCAGACCCATAATGCTGCAGTGGTTGAAGGTATGTTGTCCTTTTGGTACTAAACAGTAGCAATTTTAACAGTATTTTATTTGGTGTCAAATGCTAGGTTGTGTGGTCATTATTGTCTTTTGTTGAATGTATTATATATGTTTAGCAACATAAAGGCCCTCCAGGATTTGTTGCATGATTCCACAATTTTTATCCCGTTTGCATCTGATTCAATGGGTAACTTTTATTTTGAAAACCGAACCGCCGATTTTACTATTGTTGCTCCGGCAAAATGTTGTTTTCGACACACACACACACGCAATAAAGAGATCAGAGGGAGACTGTGTGAGAGGTGAATGCGAAGCAGGGATATTTATTCTCCCTTTTGTACTTTAACTATTTGCACATCATGACAACACTGTGTGTAGACATAATACGACATTTGAAATGTTTGTAATTGTTGATTTCACTTGTGTTGATGATCTATTTCACTTGCTTTGGCAATGTAAACATATGTTTCCCATGGCCAATAAAGCCCCTTAAATTGAATTTAAATTGGTGAATGATCGACAAGAGAGAGCAGGGGTATATTCATTATGGAAACCGTGTTTAAGAACTAAATGGAAGCAAACATTTTTATAGTTTATTAAACGTTTTGCGATCAGTAGTTTGGCAGAGTGAGTTCTGGTCAGTAGTTCTGGTCAGTAGTTCTGGTCAGTAGTTGTGTGATTGTGGCCAGTGGTTGTGTGGTCAGTAGTTCTAGTCAGTAGTTCTGGTTAGTAGTTCTGGTCAGTAGTTCTGGTCAGTAGATGTGTGATTGTGGTCAGTAGTTGCTGTCAGTCGTTGTCGTCCGTTGTTGTGCTCGGTAGTTGTGGAAGGCAGTTGTTTGGTCAGTAGTTGTGTGGTCAGTAGTTGTGTGGTCAGTAGTTGTGTGTGGTCAGTAGTTGTGTGGTCAGTAGTTGTGGTCAGGTTAGTCAGTGGGTGTGGTCAGTAGGTGTTTTCAGTAGTTGTGGTCAGTTGTTGTGTGGTCAGTAGCTGTGGTCGGAAGTGGTGTAGTCGATATGTGTGGTCTGTAGTTGCGGTCAGTGGTTGTGGGGTCGGTGGTTGTGTGACCGGTAGTTGCGGTCAGTAGTTGTGGTCAGTTGTAAAGCTCAGTAGTTGTGGTCAGTGGTTGAGTAGTTGGTAGTTGTGTGGTCAATAGTTTTGTGGTCAGTAGTTGTGTGGTCAGTAGTTGTGTAGTCAATAGTTGTTTGGTCAGTTGTTGCGATGCAAGTCGTTGTGGTCAGTTGTTGTGTAGTCAGTAGGTGTGGGCAGTTGCTGTGGTCATTTGTTGTGTGGTCAGTGGTTGTGGTCAGTAGTTGGGATCAGATGTTGGTCTGTAGGTGTGGTCATTCGGTGCGGTCGATGGGTGTGGTCAGCAGGTGTGGTCAGTAGTTGTGTGGTCAGTATTTGTGGTCGGTAGTTGCGGTCCGTAGTTGTGTGGTCAGTCGTTGTGGTCGGTAGTTGTGTGATTGGTTGTTGTGTTGTTAGTAGTTTCAGTCGGTAGTTGCGTGGTTGTGGTCTGTAGTTGTGTGGTCAGTAGTTGTGTGGTCATTAGATGTGGTCAGTAGTTGCGGTCAGTAGTTGCGGTCAGTAGTTGTGTGGTCAGTTGTTGTGGTCGATAGTTGTGTGGTCAATAGTTGTGTGGTCAATAGTTGTGTGGTCAGTAGATGTGTAGTTGCGGTCAGTAGTTGTGTGGTCAGTTGTTGTGGTCGATAGTTGTGTGGTCAATAGTTGTGTGGTCAATAGTTGTGTGGTCAGTAGATGTGTAGTTGCGGTCAGTAGTTGTGTGGTCAGTTGTTGTGGTCGATAGTTGTGTTATTGGTTGTTGTGTTGTTAGTAGATTCAGTCGGTAGTTGTGTTGCCAAACCCCTCTATGCCCCCGAGGAACCATCAAACAGGCAAAGCATCAATACAGGACTGACATCAAATCGTATTACAGCGGCTCTGACACTCGTCAGATGTGGCAGGGCTTGCAAACCATTACAGACTACAAGGGGATGCGCTGCCCAGTGACACAAGCATCCCAGACGAGCAAAACTACTTCTATGCTCTTGTCAAGGCAAATAACACTGAAACAGCACCAGCTGTTCCACAAGACTGTGGGATCACACTCTGATGTGAGTAAGACCTTCACAGACAGATTACTACTTCCGGCACCGACAGAGATGGCCGCCTCGCTTCGCGTTCCTAGGAAACTATGCAGTATTTTGTTTTTTTACATGTTATTTCTTACCAGGTAATCTTAGGTTTCATTACATACAGTCGGGAGGAACTACTGAATATAAGAGCAACGTCAACTCACCATCATTACGACCAGGAATATGACTTTCGCGAAGCGGATCCTGTCTTCTACCTTCCACCTAGGATCGGCGGATCGGATCCCAGCCAGCGACCCAAAACAACGACGTCGTAAAAGCGGCAAACGAAGCGGTCTTCTGGTCAGGCTCCGGAGACGGGCACATCGCGCACCACTCCCTAGCATACTACTGGCCAATGTCCAGTCTCTTGACAACAAGGTTGATGAAATCCGAGCAAGGGTAGCATTTCAGAGAGACATCAGACTCTGTAACGTTCTTTGCTTCACGGAAACATGGCTCACTCGAGAGAAGCTAACGGAGTCGGTACAGCCAGCTGGTTTCTTCACGCATCGCTCTGACAGAAACGACCATATTTCTGGTAAGAAGATGGAGGAGTGGTATGCTTTAGGATTAATGAGACGTGGTGTGATCATAACAACATACAGGTACTCAAGTCCTTCTGTTCACCTGATTTAGAATTCGTCACAATCAAATGTCGACCGCATTATCTACCAAGGGAATTCTCTTTGATTATATTCACAGCCGTATATATTCCCCCCCCAAGCAGACACATCGATGGCCCTGAACTAACTTTATTTGACTCTATGTAAACTGGAAAACACATATCCTGAGGCTGCATTCATTGTAGCTGTGGATTTTAACAAGGCTAATCTGCAAAGAAGACTCCCTAAATTCTATCAGCATATCGATTGCGCAACCAGGGCTGGTAAAACCCTGGATCATTGTTATTCTAACTTCCACAACGTTTATAAGGCCCTTCCCCGCCCCCCTTTCGGGAAAAGCTGACCACGACTGAATTTTGTTGCTCCCTGCCTACAGACAGAAACTAAAACAAGAAGCTCCACGCCCAAATCTGTTCAACGCTGGTCCGACCAATCTGATTCCACGCTTCAAGACTCTTTCGTATCGTCTGAGATTCCCAAAGATTGGAAAGCTGCCGCGGTCATCCCCCTCTTCAAAGGGGGAGACACTCTAGACCCAAACTGCTACAGACCTATATCTGTCCTATCTTTCCTTTCTAAGGTCTTCGAAAGCCAAGTTAACAAAGAGATTACTGACCATTTCGAATCACATTGTACCTTCTCCGCTATGCAGCCTCAGCCACGCTTAAGGTCCTTAACAATATCATAACCGCCATCGATAAGAGACATTACTGTGCAGCCGTATTCATCGACCTGGCCAAGGCTTTCGACTCTGTCAATCACCATATTCTTATTGGCAGACTCAACAGCCTTGGTATCTCAAATGATTGCATCGCCTGGTTCACCAATTACTTCTCTGATAGAGTTCAGTGTGTCAAATCGGAGGGCCTGTTGTCTGGACCTCTGGCAGTCTCTATGGGGGTGCCACAGGGTTCAATTCTCAGGCCGACTCTCTTCTCTGTATACATCAATGATGTCGCTCTTGCTGCTGGTGATTCTCTGATCCACCTCTACGCAGACGACACCATTCTGTATACTTCTGGTCCTTCTTTGGACACTGTGTTAACTATCCTCCAGACGAGCTTCAATGCCAGACAACACTCCTTCCATGGCCTCCAACTGCTCTTAAACACAAATAAAACTAAATGCATGCTATTCAACCGATCATTGCCCGCACCTGCCCACCCATCCAGCATCACTACTCTGGGCGGCTCTGACTTAGAATACGTGGATAACTACAATTACCTAGGTGTCTGACTGTAAACTCTCCTTCCAGACTCACATTAATAACTGTTGCGACTCTAGGGGCAGTATTTTCATTTTTGGAAAAAAAGCATTCCCGTTTTAAATGGGATATTTTGTCAGGATAAGATGCTAGAATATGGATTTAATTGACAGCTTTGGATAGAAAACACTCTAACGTTTCCAGAACTGTAAAGATATTGTCTGTGATTATAACAGAACTGATGTTGCAGGTGAAAGCCTGAGAAAAATCCAATCCGGAAGTGCCCCATATTTTGAAAGCGCTGCATTCCAATGAGTCCCTATTGAGCTATGAATGCCCTATCAACCAGCTTACGCTTTCTACGTATTCCCCAATGTGTCTACAGCATTGTGATGTAGTTTTACGCATTTGTGTTGAAGAACAGACGTATGCGGGCACATTGCGCAAGTGATCACATGGTGGCTCCTAGAGAGATTCTCCCGTAAAATACAGAGGTAGCCATTACTCCAATCGGTCCTACTGAAAAACGAATTGTCCCGACAGATATATTATCGAATAGATATTAGAAAAACACCTTGATGATTGATTATAAACAACGTTTGCCATGTTTCTGTGGGTATTATGGAGCTAATTTGGAATATATTTCGCCGTTTTCGTGACTGCAATTTCCGGGCGATTTCTCAGCTAAACGTGAAGAACAAACGGAGCTATTTCGCCTACAAAAATAATATTTTGGGAAAAAATGAACTTTGGCTATCTACCTGGGAGTCTCGTGAGTGAAAACATCCGAAGTTCATCAAAAGTAAACCATTTAATTTGATTGCTTTCCTGATTTTCGTGACAAGGTTGCCTGCTGCTAGCAAGGCATAATGCTATGCTAGTCTATGATAAACGTACACAAATGCTTGTCTAGCTTTGGCTGTAAAGCATATTTTGAAAATCTGATATGACAGGAGGTTAACCCGTATCCGGGAGCGTAATCTTGGCCTCAAATGCATTAGCATAACGCAGCGGACATAAATACAGAAAAAATCGAAAATGAAATAAATATATTCAAACACAAGCTTAGCCTTTTGTTAACAACACTGTCATCTCAGATTTTCAAAATATGCGTTACAGCCAACGCTAGACAAGCATTTGTGTAAATTTATCATGGCATAATGCTATGCTAGGCTTTGCTGGCAGCAGGCAACATTTTCACAAAAATAAGAAAAGCAACCAAATTAAATAATTTACCTTTGAAGAACTTCAGATGCTTTCAGATGCTTTTTTTCCGAAAATATTATTTTTGTAGGCGAGATAGCTCCCGTTTCTTCATCATCCTTGGCTGAGAAATTGACCGGAAAATGCTGCAACTATAACGCCAAACTTTTTTCAAAATTTGCTCCCTAATATCGACAGAAACACGGCAAACGTTGTTTAGATCCATCCTCAAGGTTTTTTTAACATATATATTCAATAATATATCCGTCGAGGCAATTGGTTTCTCATAAGAAGCGATTGAAAAAATGGCTACCTCAGTTTTTTACGTGAGATTTTCTGCGGGAGACACCATGTGACCACATGCTATATATGGTCCCTTGCAGCCAAAACGTAAGCTCATTCCTAGCTCATTCACAGCCATATAAGGAGTCACTTCCTGGTTGGATTTTTATCTGGGTTTCGCCTGGCACTCATAGACAATATCGTCGCAGTTTTGGAAACGTCAAAGTGTCTTCTTTCCAAAGCTGTCAATTATATGCATAGTCGAGCATCTTTTCGTGACAAAATATCTTGTTTAAAACAGGAACGTTTTTCACCCAAAAAATTCTAATAGCGCCCCCTAATGCATAACTGGTTAACAAAAGGCTAAGCTGTGTTCCAATATATTTCACTTGTGATTTTCATGAATAGGAAGATTTTCTAGGAAGATTTATGTCCGTTGCGTTATGCTAATTATTGTCAGGCGATGATTACTCTCCCGGACCCGGGAGTCAAAAGAAGTAGTAAAGCATCTCCAATCTTCCAGACCCATATCAAACATCTCCAATCCAAAGTTAAATCTAGAATTGGCTTCCTATTTCGCAACAAATCTTCCTTCACTCATGCTGCCAAAAATACTCTCGTAAAACTGACCATTCTACCAATCCTTGACTTCGATGATGTCATCTATAAAATAGCCTCCAACACTCTACTCAGCAAACTGGATGTAGTCTATCACAGTGCCATCCGTTTTGCCACCAAAGCCCCATACACTACTGACCACTGCGACCTGTACGCTCTCGTTGGCTGGCCCTCGCTTCCTACTCGTCGCCAAACCCACTGGCTACAGGTTATCTACAAGTCTCTGCTAGGTAAAGCTCCGCTCTATCTCAGCTCGCTGGTCACCATAGCAGCACCCACTCGTAGCACTGCCACCTGTATGCTCTTGTTGGCTGGCCCTCGCTACATATTTGTCGCCAAACCCATTGGCTCTAGGTCATCTATAAGTCTTTGCTAGGTAAAGCTCCGCCTTAACTCAGCTCACTTGTCACCATGGCAACACCCACCCGTAGCATGCGCTCCAGCAGGTATATCTCACTGGTCACCCCCAAAGCCAATTCCTCTTTGGTCGCCTTTCCTTCCAGTTCTCTGCTGCCACTGACTGGAACGAACTGCAAAAATCACTGAAGCTGGAGATTCCCATCTCCCTCACTAGCTTTAAGCACCAGCTGTCAGAGCAGCTCACAGATCACTGCACCTGTTCATAGTCCATCTGTAAACAGCCCATCCAACTACCTCCCCATACTGTATTTATTTATCTTGCTCCTTTGCACCCCAGTATCTCTACTTGCACAATAATCTTCTGCACATTCTACCATTCCAGTGTTTAATTGCCATATTGTAATTACTTCGCCACCATGGCCTATTTATTGCCTTATTTTACCTAATTTGCACTAACTTTTTCTCTTTTTCTACTGTATTATTGACTGTATGTTTTATTCATTCCATGTGTAACTCTGTGTTGTTGTATGTGTCGAACTGCTTTGCTTTATCTTGGCCAGGTCGCAGTTGCAAATGAGAACTTGTTCTCAACCTGGTTAAATAAAGGTGAAATAGAAAAATAAATAAAAAATGTGAGAATGCTGTTCATCGAGGACAGCTCAGCATTTAACACCTCCAAACTCGTCATCAAGCTCGAGACCCTGGGTCTCGACCCCGCCCTGTGCAACTGGGTACTGGACTTCCTGATGGGCCGCCCCCAGGTGGTGAGGGTAGGTAACAACATCTCCACCCCGCTGATCCTCAACACTGGGGCCCCACAAGGGTGCGTTCTGAGCCCTCTCCTGTACTCACTGTTCACCCACAACTGCGTGGCCATGCACTCCTCCAACTCAATCATCAACTCAATCATCAACTCAATCATCAAGTTTTTCGGACGACACTATTACCAACAACGATGAGACGGCCTACAGGGAGGAGGTGAGGGCTCTCGGAGAGTGTTGTCAGGAAAATAACCTCACACTCAACGTCAACAAAACAAAGGAGATGATTGTGGACTTCAGGAAAGAGCAGAGGGAACACCCCCCTATCCACATCGATGGAACAGTAGTGGAGAGGGTAGTAAGTTTTAAGTTCCTCGGCTTACACATCACGGACAAACTGAATTGGTCCACCCACACAGACAGCATTGTGGAGAAGGCGCAGCAGCGCCTCTTCATCCTCAGGAGGCTGAAGAAATTTGGCTTGTCACCAAAAGCACTCACAAACTTCTACAGATGCACAATCGAGAGCATCCTGTCGGGCTGTATCACCACCTGGTACGGCCCACAACCGTAAGGCTCTCCAGAGGGTAGTGAGGTCTGCACAACGCATCACCAGGGGCAAACTACCTGCCCTCCAGGACACCTACACCACCTGATGTCACAGGTAGGCCAATAAGATCATCAAGGACAACAACCACCCGAGCCACTGCCTGTTCACTCCACTATCATCCAGAAGGCGCGATCAGTACAGGTGCATCAAAGCAGGGACCGAGAGACTGAAAAACAGCTTCTATCTCAAGGCCATCAGACTGTTAAACAGCCACCACTAACATTGAGTGGCTGCTGCCAACACACTGACTCAACTCCAGCCATTTTAATAATGGGAAATTATGTAAAAGATATCACTAGCCACTTTAAACAATGCTACTTAATATAATGTTTACATACCCTACATTACTCATCTCATATGTATATGTATATACTGTAGTCTATATCATCTACTGCATCCTTATGTAATAAATGTATCACTAGCCACTTTAACTATGCCACTTTGTTTACATACTCATCTCATATGTATATACTGTACTCGATACCATCTACTGTATCTTGCCTATGCTGCCCTGTACCACCACTCATTCATATATCTTTATGTACATATGTACTTTATCCCTTTACACTTGTGTCTATAAGGTAGTCATTTTGGAATTGTTAGTTTAGATTACTTGTTGGTTATTACTGCATTGTCGGAACTAGAAGCACAAGCATTTCGCTACACTCGCATTAGCATCTGCTAACCATGTGTATGTGACAAATACAATGTGATTTGATATGATTTGACGTGTACTGTGTGCATGCGCTGACCAACTGGCAAGTGTCTTCTCTGACATTTTCAACCTCTCCCTGTCCGAGTCTGTAATAACAATATGTTTAAGCAGACCAACGTAATCCCTGTGCCCAAGAACAGTAGGGTAACCTTCCTAAACAAATACTGACCCATAGTACAGACGTCTGTAGCCATGAAGTGCTTAAAAAGGCTGGTCATGCCTCAACACCATCATCCCAGAAACCCTAGACCCACTCCAATTCGCATACCGCCCCAACAGTTCAACAGATGATGCAAATTCCATTGCACTCCACACCGCCCTTTCCCACCTGGACAAAAGGAACTCAGGATTCAACACTATAGTGCCCTCAAAGCTCATCAATAAGCTCAGGACCCTGGGACTAAATACCTCCCTCTGCAACTGGATCCAGGACTTCCGGATGAGCCACCCCCTGGTGGTAAGGGTAGGTAACAACACATGCACCATGCTGATCCTCAACACTGGGGCCCCTCAGGGTTGCGTGTTCAGTCCCCTCCTGTACTCCCTGTTCACTCAAGACTGCACGGCCAGGCATGACTCCAACACCATCATTACATTTGCTGATGACAACAGTGGCAGGCGTGATCAACGACGAGACAGCCTATAGGGAGGAGGTCAGAGACCTGAGCATGTGGTGCCAGGACAACAACCTCTCCCTCAGCGTGATCAAGACAAAGGAGGTAATCATCATCAACAAACTAACATGGTCCAAGCACACCAAGACAGTTGTGAAGGGGGCACGACAAAACCTATTCCCCCTCAGGACACTGAAAAGATTTGGCATGGGTCCTCAGATCCTCAAAAGGTTTTACAGCTGCACCCTCGAGAGCATCCTGACTGGTTGCATCACTGCCTTTTATGGCAACTGCTCAGCCTCTGACCGCAAGGCACTACAGAGGGTAGTGCGAATGTCCCAGTACATCACTGGGACCAAGCTTCCTGCCATCCACGACCTCTGTACCAGGCGGTGTCAGAGGAAGGCCTTAAAAATTGTTGAAGACTCCAGCCACCCTAGTCATAGACTGTTCTCTCTGCTACCGCACGGCAAGTGGTACTGGAGCGCCAAGTCTAGGTCCAAGAGGCTTCTAAACAGCTTCTACCCCTAAGCCATAAGACTCCTGAGCATCTCGTCAACTGGCTACCCAGACTATTTGCAGTGCCCCCCTTCACCCCTCTTTACACCGCTGCTACTCTCTGTGGTCATCTATGTATAGTTACTTTAATAACTCTATCTACATGTACATACCACCTCAAATAACCGGTGCACATTGACTCTGTATCGGTACCCGCCTGTATATAGTCTCACTATTGTATTTTTTAAAACTGCATTGTTGGTTAGGGGCTCGTAAATAAGCATTTAAATATAAGGTATATACATACACCTGTTGTATTCAGCATTTCACTGTTAGGTCTACACCTGTTGTATTCGGCGCATGTGACTAATACAATTTGATTTGATTTGATTTCCGTTAGGGGACACCTACTCTGTGAGGTTAATGTGTGCATTGACTCAATTCGCCCTTGCACTCATCCTAAACAACGCCATTTTTTTTTTGTAAATTTGGCAAAGGCTAAAGTCGACAACAGATTCTAGCTTGGGAAACAGAAAACCGACTGAGATATTATGTTTCGTCAATGAGAATCTCGCTCCGTCTTCTCCCACTGACGGCCACTGGACTTCCTCTCATCACTATATTTGGCCACGGAAATACCAACCGGATGCTTCAGGTGAAACATCTGGCTCGTTGTTCAATCTGTGATTTCTGTTGTGTTGTTACTGTTGGCACGGCACCAGGACTGATGATTACAGGTGAGTGACTGTGTCGGGTCAGGCGGCGATAACGTGTGTGTGTGTGTGTGTGTGTGCATGCGAGTCTCCTAATGTAACGAGAAAGTGAGTTAGCTTGTTATTGTGTTTGTGATTTTAACCGTCCTTTTCGACCAAAGTAAATATCCAGATGAACACTTTTCCACATCCAGATTTCAAATGTGGTATTATGTCTACACACAATGTTGTAATGATGTGCAAATAGTTCAAGTACAAAAGGGAGAATAAATATCCCTGCTTCACATTCACCTCTCACACAGTCTCCCTCTAATCTCTTTATTGTGTGTGTGTGTGTGTGTGTGTGTGTGTGTGTCGTGAACAACATTTGCCGGAGCAAGAATAGTAGAATCGGCGGTTCGTTTTTCAAAATAAAAGTTTCCCATTGAATCTGATGCAAACGGATCATGCTACATTTGGACGAGATCATTTGAAAACAAGGTTGGAATATTGTTATATAAATTCAACAAAAAAAATAATAATTAGTTCATTTGACACCAAATAAAATATGTTAAAATGGCACTGTGCATGTTTTTAGGACTGCAACATAACGTCAATGTACAGCCTTATGGGTCTTGGGTTCATGACAGGAGGTACCAGCCTACTCATTGACACCCACAGATTACAATGATACAATTCTAAAGAGTTTCCACAAATATTGGCAGGACTTTAACTTTAAGGGAAAATCACCTCACAATTCATTCAGCCTGTTGAACATTCATATTGCAAAGTACAGGGCTCCCGAGTGGCACAGCGGTCTGAACGGTCAGGTGCTTTCCCACAGTCCCGCAATAAGAGCTACGATGCTAATATCTGTGTAAACTCTTTACAATTGTAATCTGTCACTGCAGTCCCTGAAACGAATGCAGGCTGTATCACATCCGAATGTGATTGGGAGTCTCATAGGGCGGCGCACAATTGTCCCAGCATCATCTGGGATTGGCCGTGGGTAGGCCGGGGTAATGTAAACTCTTCACATTTCGTGGTCCCAAGATCCAGAGGTAACGCTGTACAGTGCAATAGAAGTCTGCCCCAATGCAATTCTAATACAGCCACAGTGGGACTTCAACTATTTTTGTGTGTCAAATTAACTAATTATTGTATTTTGGTTAATTCATGTAACAACATTCTAAATCTGTTCAGCATTATCTAATCCAAATATGGCATTATTCCACCATTTTTATCCGTTTGCATCAGTTTCAGTAATGGACTTTTATTTTGAAGTCGAACCGCAAATTCCATTTTTGCTCAACATTATTCTAGCTAGCATCACACAGGTGCTTTTCCGACGGAGTACAATAATCGCACTGTCTCTAACAGAGTACGGAGAAGAGCAGCGGTCGTTCGTCGAGATCTGCAGCGTCACAGAAGAATCACACTCGAACCTGAACAGAAAAAAACAACTCAAAACGAGAAGTGAACTCGAACGAGACTGAGAGAAAACGGAGCCTTTGTTTTCAGAAGCAGCAGGGAGCCGAACCGGAGGAAAAGATTATGAGTTTTCTGCCATACTTCTCCGCTGAGACCTGGACCCTCCTGGCCCTCGTCATCACCCTCATTGTAGTGTAAGGACTTACATCAAATCAAATGTTATTTGTCACATTTATCGTAGTTAACCGGTGTAGACTAACAGTGAAATGCTTAGTTAGGGGTCCATTTCCAACAATGCTAGATAAGATATATATTGTATAATTCTCAAGAACATACTGATAGTTAACGTGTGCGTGCGTGTGTGCGCGCGCGCGTGTGTGTGTGTACAGGTACGGGTACTGGCCCTATGGTGTATTCACTAAGATGGGTATCCCTGGTCCCAAACCCCTACCTTACTTTGGCACAATGATGGAGTATAAAAAGGTTAGTACCCATTCAGAATAAATATCTCTCTCATATTTTAAACAATAGTGTTATTTCCCCCCCATGTAAAACAATACATTGAGAAGGAAAAAGAGGACGAGCCGGTTGTTTTAACAATAGATAAATACAAGGTAATATGAGACATGATCAGTCTAGAAGTTGTATTATTGACCCTGGGGGACCATATAAAATAACAAACCCTCCTCAACCCTCACCTGTTCAGCTGTAGGACACACCTACACGACCTCCTAGGGCATGAATCAGCTGTTTCTCTCTCTCTCTCTCTGTCTCTCTGCAGGGCTTCACTAACTTTGACACAGAGTGCTTTCAGAAGTACGGGAGAATCTGGGGGTGAGTTCAGTCGACTGTACCGTACTAGGATGACTCACAACTGTACTATGCTCTTTCCTCAATTCATTCAGTTACTAGTTTTACCTGTCCAACATTACCCCAAACTCAGTACTTTAATCTGATTACATTCAGTTACTAGTTTTACCTGTCCAACATTACCCCAAACACAGTAATGTGTTCCCGGTTGTCATGGTGACTGGTACCAGACTGTGTCTCTTCTCCTCCAATAGGATCCCTGATAACGATAACATATCCTGACAAAACAGGAACATAAACATTATAATTTCCCTCAGTGACTGGATATATTTCATAGGGTCAAGAAATCAGAGCCCAACACTCAGTACTATAATCTGATTAATTCAGTTACTAGTTTAAACTGTCCAACATTACCCCAAACTCAGGTACCGTGATTACATTCAGTTACTGTTTACCTGTCCTACATTACCCCAAACTCAGTAATCCTCAATCTGATTACATTCAGTTACTAGTTTACCTGTCAAAATTACCCCAAACTCAGATTGTAATATGATTATTTTTTTCAGTTAAATTTACCTTTCCAACGTTAAAAAAAACTCCTCTGATTACATTCAGTTACTAGTTTTGAAAAATATCCCCAAACTGATTGTAATCTGATTGCTTTTAAGTTAAAAGTTTACTGTTACATTAAAAACTCTATAATCTGATTACATTCAGTTACTAGTTTCTCCCTGTCTTTATGAAACTCAGTCTAATCTGATTCCATTAAGTTTACCTGTCTGTGAAGGATCTCATGATTGGAGGATCTGATTATGGGATTCAGTGTACCATGTAGGTGTATATATAGTGGTTAAAGCCAGGTGTGTTTTCCTCTGTTAAGGATCTATGATGGGAGGCAGTCTGTACCCCAAACTCAGTACTGTAATCTGATTACATTGTGTTAAAGTGGTTAAAGCCAGGTGTGTTTCTCCTCTGTGAAGGATCTATGATGGGAGGCAGCCTGTACCATGTAGGTGTGTATATATAGTGGTTAAATTCAGGTGTGTTTCTCCTCTGTGAAGGATCTATGATGGGAGGCAGTCTGTACCATGTAGGTGTGTATATATAGTTTAAAGCCAGGTGTGTTTCTCCTCTGTGAAGGATCTATGATGGGAGGCAGTTACTGTTTACCTGTAGGTGTGTAAACTATACCGTGGATTAAAGTTACAGGTTACCTGTTTCTCCCAAACTGTAAGGAATCTATGATTCAGTTACTAGTTTACCTGTACCATGTACCCCAAACTGTACCGTAATCTGGTTACATTCAGTTACTAGTTTTACCTGCACACCAACATTACCCCAAACTCAGTACTGAATGGGATTACATTCAGTTACTAGTTTACACATTATTCCCAAACTCAGTACCGTAATCTGATTACATTCAGTTACTAGTTTACCTGTTACAACCCCAAACTCAATGGTTCTGACACATTAATCTACTGTTTACCTGTCCTTAGAACCCCATCTGAATGGTGAATCTGATTACAATTCATTACTGTTTACCATGTTTTAACACCCCAAACTGAATGGTCTGATTACATTCAGTTACTAGTTTACAACTGTCCTCATTTTTAAACTCATACCAATCTGAATGGGATCAGTTTGACTAGTTTTACCTGTATGACATATGTATCTGATTACATTAATACAACTGTTGTGTTTTAGAACTGTCCATCTGAATGGTGATCTGTTTGATAATTAATACATGTGACTGGTACAGAACTGTCCATCTGAATGGTGATCTGTTTGATAATTAACATATCCTGACAAAACATGAACCATAGAACTTCCATCTGAATGGTGATCTGTTTGATAATTAATACAACTGTCATGTTCTAGAACTTCCATCTGAATGGTGATCTGTTTGATAATTAATACAACTGTTCTCCATGTTTTAGAACTTCCATCTGAATGGTGATCTGTTTGATAATTAATACAACTGTCAAAGATATATGTTTTAGAACTTCCTTCTGAATGGTGATCTGTTTGATAATTAATACAACTGTCTCCATGTTTTAGAAAATATCTGAAATCTGAATGGTGATCTGTTTGATAAAAAAAAATCTATCTTCTTAATGTAATCAGTGGGTTTCTCCTCTTTCTGAACTGTCTCCTGAATTCCTCTGTGAAGGATCTATGATTGGAGGCAGTCTGTAATGTAGGTGATCTGTTTATAATTAATACAACTGTTTCTCCATCTGTTAAGGATCTATGATGGGAGGCAGTCTGTACCATGTAGGTTAATTTGATAATTAATACAACTGTCCTCCATGTATATATGGTTAAAGCAAGGTGTGTTTCTCCTCTGTTCTATGAACTTCAGTCTGTAATGTAGATGTGTATTGATAGTGGTTAAACCAGTGTGTTTCTCCTCTGTTCTATGATGGGACGCAGTCTGAATGGTGATCTGTTTGATCTAATTAAACCAGGTGTGTTTCTCCTCTGTGAAGGATCTATGATGGGAGGGTGTTCTGTTTGATGGACAAAAGCATGATCAAGACCGTCCTGATTAAAGTGTTACAGCATCTTCAATGGTGATCTGTTTGATAATTAATACAACTGTCCTCCATGTTCTACACACACACACACACTGAATGGTGACTGTTTGATAATTACATACACACACACACACGCATCCCCCAATAATAATCTGAATAATAATAATCCTAACATTATGACTGATATTATTAATACATTATTTGTGTCGTTCATTATTCATACATTTTAAAGTAGGGTGAATATTGTCTAAATACTATGATCATTATTAAATCATATAATTAATACAACTGTTGTTTAAGAACATAATTCTGAATGGTGATCTGTTTGATCATTAATACAACTGTCCTCCATGTTTTAGAACTTCCATCTGAATGGTGATCTGTTTGATAATTAATACAACTGTCCTCCATGTTTTAGAACTTCCATCTGAATGGTGATCTGTTTGATAATTAATACAACTGTTCTCCATGTTTTAGAACTTCCATCTGAATGGTGATCTGTTTGATAATTAATACAACTGTCCTCCATGTTTTAGAACTTCCATCTGAATGGTGATCTGTTTGATAATTAATACAACTGTCCTCCATGTTTTAGAACTTCCATCTGAATGGTGATCTGTTTGAACTTCATTAATACAACTGTCCTCCATGTTTTATAAACTTCCATCTGAAACTCATCTGTTTGATAATTAATACAACTGTCCTCCATGTTATAAACTTCCATCTGAATGGTGATCTGTTTGATAAACTTAATAAACTGTATAGCTCCATGTTCTAAACTCTATCTGAATGGTGATCTGTTTGATAATTAATACAACTGTTCTCCATGTTTATAAACTTCCATCTGAATGGTGATCTGTTTGATAAACTTAATAAACTGTTATCCTTGTTATAAACTCTATAAACTGAATTATAGATCTGTTTGATAAACTTATAAACTCATTATGTTCTTATAAACTCTATAAACTGAATGGTGATCTGTTTGATCTTAATACAACTAGCCTCCATGTTCTAAACTTCCATCTGAATGGTGATCTGTTTGATAATTATAAACTGTCCTCCATAGTTCTTATAACTTCCATCTGAATGGTGATCTGTTTGATAAAATTAATAAACTGTCATCCATGTTTTATAACTTCCATTGATAGCTGTTATAAACTCATTATAGCTTGTTATAAACGATAATGGAGACGGATCCGCTTGTGTCCTCTCACCTTCCTTTACCTCTGGATTATAGCTTGTTATAAACTCTATAAACTCATTATAGCTTGTTATAAACTCTTTATAAACTCTTTATAAACTCATTATAGCTTGTTATAAAGTCTATAAACTCATTATAGCTTGTTATAAACTCTATAAACTCATTATAGCTTGTTATAAACTCTATAAACTCATTATAGCTTGTTATAAACTCTATAAACTCATTATAGCTTGTTATAAACTCTATAAACTCATTATAGCTTGTTATAAACTCTGTAAACACATAGCTTGTTATAAACTCTATAAACTCATAGCTTGTTATAAACTCTATAAACTCATTATAGCTTGTTATAAACTCTATAAACTCATTATAGCTTGTTATAAACTCTATAAACTCATTATAGCTTGTTATAAACTCTATAAACTCATTATAGCTTATTATAAACTCTATAAACTCATTATAGCTTGTTATAAACTCATTATAGCTTGTTATAACTATATAAACTCATTATAGCTTGTTATAAACACTTTATAGCTTATTATAAAATCTATACAAACTCATTATAGCTTGTTATAAACTCTATAAGCTCATTATAGCTTGTTATAAACTCATTATAGCTTGTTATAAACTCTATAAACTCATATTAGCTTGTTATAAACTCTATAAACTCATTATAGCTTGTTATAAACTCTATAAACTCATTATAGCTTGTTATAAACTCTATCAACTCAATATAGCTTGTTATAAACTCTAAAACTCTTTATAAACTCATTATAGCTTGTTATAAAGTCTATAAACTCATTATAGCTTGTTATAAACTCTATAAACTCATAGCTTGTTATAAACTCTTATAAACTCATTATAGCTTGTTATAAACTCTATAAACTCATTATAGCTTATTATAAACTCTATAAGCTCATTATAGCTTGTTATAAATTCATTATAGCTTGTTATAAACTCATTATAGCTTGTTATAAACGCTATAATCTCATATTAGCTTGTTATCAACTCTATAAACTCATTATAGCTTGTTATAAACTCTATAAACTCATTCTAGCTTGTTATAAACTCTTTATAAACTCGATATAGCTTGTTATAAACTCATTATAGCTTGTTATAAACTCTATAAACTCATTATAGCTTGTTATAAACTCTTTATAAACTCTTTATAAACTCATTATAGCTTGTTATAAACTCAATATAGCTTGTTATAAACTCTATAAACTCATTATAGCTTGTTATAAACTCTATAAACTCATTATAGCTTGTTATAAACTCAACTCTTTATAAACTCTTTATAAACTCATTATAGCTTGTTATAAACTCAATATAGCTTGTTATAAACTCTAAACTCAATATAGCTTGTTATAAACTCTATAAACTCAATATAGCTTGTTATAAACTCTTTATAGCTTGTTATAAACTCATTACAGCTTGTTATAAACTCTTTATAAACTCATTATAGCTTGTTATAAACTCTATAAACTCATTACAGCTTGTTATAAACTCATTATAAACTCATATTGTTATAAACTCTTTATAGCTTGTTATAAATTCTTTATAAACTCATTATAACTTGTTATAAACTCTTTATAGCTTGTTATAAATTCTTTATAAACTAATTATAGCTTGTTATAAACTCATTATAGCTTGTTATAAACTCATTATAGCTTGTTATAAACTCTTTATAGCTTGTTATAAACTCATTATAGCTTGTTATAAACTCTATAAACTCAATATAGCTTGTTATAAACTCTATTAACTCATTATAGCTTGTTATAAACTCTATAAACTCTATTAACTCATTATAGCTTGTTATAAACTCTATAAATTCATTATAGCTTGTTATAAACTCTATAAACTCTATTAACTCATTATAGCTTGTTATAAACTCTATAAATTCATTATAGCTTGTTATAAACTCTTTATAAACTCATTATAGCTTGTTATAAACTCTTTATAAACTCAGTATAGCTTGTTATCTACTCATTCTAACCTTATTATAGATAGCTTATTTACGTTATTACTCAAAGATGGAGTCATGCGTCCTTTGAAACATGACCCACCTGACCACCTACTTCCTGTTAAACCTGGATGTCAGCAGCACTTATGTGAGACATGACCACCTACTTCCTGCTTGACCCAGATGTCAACAACACTAATGTGAAACACCGTTCGACTGACAACCCGAGTCAGCTTGCAGGCACAAGGAGTCGCTAGAGCACGATAAGACAAGGTCCCGGATGGCGCTGGGACAATTGTGTGCCATCCTATTTGGTTCCCGGTCGGTTGTGACACAGCCTGGGATCGAACACCAGGCTGTATTGTCGCTCTGCAGTGCTATTGACCGCTGCATCACCCAGGACCCAGATCTTCTTCATATAGGACTAGAATTACATGCTGATGGCTTTCACTTCTCTTCACAAAGATTTCATTCTTATTTGGGTCTGAATTAATAACTGCTATAGTCTACCACCATCTGAATGGTTATGGGTCTGAATGGTTATGGGTCTGAATGGTTATGGGTCTGAATGGTTATGGGTCTGAATGGTTATGGGTCAGAATTAATAACTGCTATAGTCTACCTCCATCTGAATGGTTATGGGTCTGAATGGTTATGGGTCTGAATAAATAACTGCTATAGCTACCACCATCTGAATGGTTATGGGTCTGAATTAATAACTGCTATAGTCTACCACCATCTGAATGGTTATGGGTCTGAATTAATAACTGCTATAGTCTACCACCATCTGAATGGTTATGGGTCTGAATGGTTATGGGTCTGAATTAATAACTGCTATAGTCTACCACCATCTGAATGGTTATGGGTCTGAATGGTTATGGGTCTGAATTAATAACTGCTATAGTCTACCACCATCTGAATGGTTATGGGTCTGAATGGTTATGGGTCTGAATAAATAACTGCATTAGCTTACCACCATCTGAATGGTTAATGGGTCTGAATTAATAACTGCTATAGTCTACCACCATCTGAATGGTTATGGGTCTGAATTAATAACTGCTATAGTCTACCACCATTGCGCGTTCACTCTTCTTTCAAACTACCCGTGATAAGGAATGTAATTGACTGGTTTCTTTTAGTTATTTATCCCGGGAAAAGGGAGTGGTTTTGTGCGTTAATCTCGGTAACCGGGTTATGGCCATTCAACCCTAATCATGAAGCAGCACTCTCTCTCTCTCTCTCTCTCTCTCTCTCTCTCTCTCTCTCTCTCTCTCTCTCTCTCTCTCTCTCTCTCTCTCTCTCTCTGTCTCTCTCTCTTTTTTCTCTGTCTCTCTACCTCTCTCTCTCTATCTCTCTCTCTGTAGATGTTTGGTATCATGAAGCAGCACTCTTCTACCCTGCTGAGCGGAATGAAGAAGCAGGCAGATAAAGACCAGACCATTGAACTGAAGGAGTGAGTCCTGACCTCTAACCTCTTTCCTCTGACATTTCAACTTACACCTCTGAGTCTTAATTGTAATACACATACATACAGTGGCAAGAAAAAGTATGTGAACTCTTTCTTTCTGCATAAATGGTCATCGAATTTGATCTGATCCTCATCTAAGTCACGACAATTCTGTTGTTAATTTACTTCTGTGTTTTGGGTCGTTTTCCTTGTTGCATCACCCAACTTCTGTTGACCTTCAATTGGCCAGACAGATAGCCTTCCATTCTCCTGCAAAATGTCTTGATAAACTTGGGAATAGATTTTTCCGTTGATGACAGCAAGCTGTCCAGGCCCTGAGGCATCAAAGTAGCCCCAAACCATGATGCACCACCAGACTTTACAGTTGGAAAGAGGTTTTTATGTTGGTGTGCTGTGCCTTTTTTTTCCACACATAGTGTTCTTGTGAATAGCAAACTCACATTTTGTGTGTTTTTTTATAGGGCAGGGCAGCTCAAAACAACATCCCCAATCTCGTCTTATTGATTGGACTCCAGGTTACCTGACTCCTGACTCCAATTCGTTTTTGGACAAGTCATTAGCCTAGGGGGGTTCACATACTTTTGAATGTTTAAATTATGTATTCAAAATAGACAAGAAAAATACAATAATTTGTGTTATTAGTTTAAGAAGACTGTGTTTGTCTATTGTTGTGACAGATGAAGATCAGATCAAATTGTATAACTAATTTATGCAGAAATCCAGGTAATTCCAAAGGGTTCACATACTTTGTCTTGCCAATGTAGTTGTGTGGTCAGTAGATTTGTGGTCAGTAGTTGTGGTGAATAGTTGTGTGGTTGCGGTCAGTTGTTTTGTGGTTAGTAGTTGTGGTTGGTAGTTGTGGTCAGTAACTGTGTGGTTGTGGTCAATAAGTGTGTGGTTGTGGTCAACAGTTGTGTGGTTGTGGTCAGTAGTTGTGTGGTTGTGGTCAGTAGTTGTGTGGTCAGTAACTGTGTGGTTGTGGTCAATAGTTGTGTGTTTGTGGTCAGTAGTTGTGTAGTCAGTAAATGTGTGATTGTGGTCAGTAGTTGTGTGGTCAGTAGGTGTGTGATTGTGGTCAGTAGTTGTGTGGTTGTGGTCAGTAACTGTGTGATTGATTGTGGTCAGTAGTTGTGTGGTCAGTAACTTTGTGATTGCGGTCAGGAATTGTGTGGTTGTGGTCAGTAGTTGTGGTCAATAGTTGAGTGGTCAGTAGTTGTGGTCAGTAACTGTGTGGTTGTGGTTAGTAGTTGTGGTCAGTAACTGTGTGGTTGTGGTCAGTAGTTGTGTGGTCAGAAACTGTTTGGTTGTGGTTAGTAGTTGTGGTCAGTAACTGTGTGGTTGTGGTCAGTAGTTGTGTGGTCAGTAACTGTGTGGTTGTGGTCAGTAGTCGTGTGAGTGTGGTCAATAGTTGTGTGGTCTGTAGTTGTGTGGTTGTGGTTGTGGTTGCAAATATAACACATAGATAAATGCATAACATGTATAAAATAGCTGAACACTAAAAACAGACTACATGAAGGAAAGGTGACATAGCTGCCAGGATAGCTGGACATACCAAGGCCAGAGGGATATAACAAAGGAGGGGGTCAGTCAAATGACTAACTGATGACCAATAGACATAGTTTGCATATTTTTAGGACGTAGAGATGCAGAAGGAATGACAGAGAAGACACATAGTCTGTTGCTCTGAGATAAAGACACACATACAAAGGAACATATTGAGCTAAGTGCAGAGCCAAAGCATAGGGCTGTAAAATAGAGGAATGTAAACTATTTTTAGTATAGCTGGACACGCTAGAAACTGAGGAGACACAGTCTACTGATCTTAGATAATACACAAACAAAAGAATGCATTTAGTTAAGTGCAGGAACAAAGCAAAGGTCTTGTCATCATTATAATCTGACGGAAAGCAGGTATGGGCATTACTGGGCTGAACAAGCAGGATGCACGGATTGGGATGTAACGTCATTTACAGATGGGATGGGCTCATATGCAATATGTGGATAAATACTGGAACAGGGCTCTGGAAAAAGGGTGAGTCCTGTGGGTCCCGTGGGGCTCTCCGGGCTTCTGATACGGGGGTGTAAGTCTATCATTGAATTCAAAAAATTATTGGTCGTGTCATGTTTGAATCTATTGGCCACTACATGGTCAGTAGTTGTGGTCAGTAGTTGTGGTCAGTAGTTGGGTGGTCAGTAGTTGTGGTCAGTAGTTGGGTGGTCAGTAGTTGTGGTCAGTAGTTGGGTGGTCAGTAGTTGTGGTCAGTAGTTGGGTGGTCAGTAGTTGTGGTCAGTAGTTGGGTGGTCAGTAGTTGTGATCAGTAGTTGGGTGGTCAGTAGGTGTGATCAGTAGTTGGGTGGTCAGTAGTTGTGGTCAGTAGGTGTGATCAGTAGTTGGGTGGTCAGTAGTTGTGTGGTTGTGGTCAGTAGTTGGGTGGTCAGTAGGTGTGATCAGTAGTTGGGTGGTCAGTAGCTTTGTGGTGTGTAATTGTGGTTGTGTTGCAGGTTCTTTGGGCCCTACAGTATGGACGTGGTCACCAGCACAGCTTTCAGTGTGGACATTGACTCTCTGAACAACCCTTCAGACCCCTTTGTCTCCAACGTCAAGAAGATGCTCAAGTTCGACCTGTTCAACCCACTGTTCCTCCTAGTCGGTGAGACCACACACACACGCATGCGCAGACACACACGGACGCAAAGTTTACTTTTGAATCCGATAAAGTTGTATAGCTCTGTATAAGAAGGGTATAAAGTCTGACCCTGGGATTTATACGCCTGTATCTATCCTCTATGCAACATCAAAATCGTGGAGAGAATTGTACATGAGCAAATGTATGAATATGTTAAACCTGTTTGGGAAAGGGGGCAGTACTGTCTCCTCCGGATGAGAAGCGTCCCCAAAGTAAACTACCTGCTACCTGCCCAGAAGCTAGAATATGCATATAATTGGTAGATGTAGATAGAAAACACTCTAAAGTTTCTAAAACTGTTAAATGATATGGCAGGCAAAGCCCCGAGGACAAACCATCCCCCCAAAAAGATGTTCAATTTACCACTATTTTCAATGGCTAGTACTATAATTATAAGCCCAAGTCCTCCCAGATTGCAGTTCCTAGGACTTCCACTAGATGTCAATAGTCTTTAGAAAGGGTTTCATGCTGGTTTTTGGAAAAAGGGCACAGAAATTGTAGTTTTTCCAGGTGGCTCCCATTTTGGCTGTAGTGTTTTGCAAGCGTTTGGAAGAAAACGCGTTCTTTCTTATTTATCGCCGGTAATTAACATACTATACATAATCTCCGTCTTAAATTGTAGTATTTATTTGCATATTAGGGTACCTAAGCTTTGATTTTAAATGTTGATTGACTTGTTTGGAAAAGTTTATTAGTAACTTTTGGGATTCATTTTGTATGCATTTTGATGGAGGAAAACTGTATGGATTATTGACTGAAGCGCGCCAGCTAAACTGAGTATTTATGGATATAAAGAAGGACATTATCTAACAAAGGGACCGTTTGTGATGTAACTAAGGACCTTTTAGAGTGCCAACAGAAGAAGATCATCAAAGGTAAGGCATTTTTTATATCGCTATTTCTGACTTTCGTGTCGCTCCTGCCTGGTTGAAATATGTTTTTCATGTGTTGGTTTGCGGGGCGCTGTCCTCAGATAATCGCATGGTTTGCTTTTGCCGTAAAGCCTTTTGGAAATCTGACACGGTGGCTGGATTAGAAGTTAAGCTTTATTTTGATGTGTTACACTTGTGATTTTATGAAAGTTAAATATTTATAGTAATTTAATTTGAATTTGGCGCTCTGCAATTTCAGCGGATGTTGTCGAGGTGCTAGCGGCACGGCACGCCTTTCCCAAACAGGTTCTAATGTATGATTTTCAGTCGTGTTTTTGAAAAACACAGATTCATGTCTACTTTACTTGACTGACTTCATCAGGAAAGAGATTGATGAGGGAAATTTGTGTGGACTGCTTGACCTACAGAAGGTCTTTGATACAGTCAACCACTTGTCTCCTAATCTCCAAACTGGAGGCACTGGGGTTAAGCAGTATCCCGCTCGGCTGGGTAAAGTTCTATTCATCAGGAAGGGAGCAAGTAGTAGAGGTTAATGGTCCACTGCCTCAGGCAAAACCAATTAGTGGTGGTGTTCCGCAGGGAAGCGTGCTTGGGCCTCTGCTGTTTTTATTGTATATTAATGATATGAAAGATGCTTGTTCTTGCCGTCTTTGTCTTTATGCGGATGACTACACTTCTGGTGTCTCACAAAAGTAAAACTATGTTGGAGAGAGTACTTAGCACAGAGCTTACTAACATTAGCAAATAGCTTGGAGATAATGAGCTATCTCTGCACTTAGGGAAAACCTGAAGCAAATATTTTTGGATCCAGACCTAAATTGAGTAGGTCCTCTAAAATCAGAGTGGAGTGAGGGGGGTGAGGTGCTGACTACTCAAACCTCTGTTAGCTACTTGGGATGTATCCTTGATGGAAGTTTGGGAGGTGTGAGCATGGCCAATAAGGTTCTAGGGAAGGTTAATGCCAGGACTAAGTTTTTGGCTAGAAAGTCCAAGCTGCTTGATAAGGACTCCATGAAAGTGCTAGCTACTGCTCTCATTCAATGCCATTTTGACTATGCTAGTACTTCCTGGTTTGGGGGCTTATCTAAACGTATGAAGGGGAAGCTCCAGATAGCCCATAATAAGCTGATCAGGGTAGTATTGAAGGTGAGTCAACATACTCACTTAGGCAGGAGCTGCTTTCAGGAACAAAACTGGCTGCCTGTTGAGGCTAGGGTTGCCCAGATTAGACTTGGTTTGGTTTACAGAAGTATTTATGGTCCTGGGCCCAGATATCTAAGTGACTATTTTCCTCGTGGATGCACACCAGATCAGTTGTTGCTGATGTGTGCTTATACAGGTTCAGGAGTAATGCTGGGTACTTTCTTGTATACTGGAGCCTCAGAATGGAATGAGTTGTCTCTGCCTATAAATACAACATCCTCTCTGGGCAACTTTAAAAATAAAGTAAAAATATGTTTGTCTTCTGTGCCCATATGAATAACCGCTATGATGTAACTGGAATGTCGAGATAGATGTTCTTCTTTTATGTTTTTGACGAGATAGATGTTCTTCGTCTCTGTTTTTGACGCGATAGATGTTCTTCATCTCTGTTTTTGACGAGATAGATGTTCTTCGTCTCTGTTTTTGATGAGATAGATGTTCTCTGTTTTTGACGAGATAGATGTTCTTCGTCTTTGTTTTTGATGAGATAGATGTTCTTCGTCTCTGTTTTTGACGAGATAGATGTTCTTCGTCTCTGTTTTTGATGAGATAGATGTTCTTCGTCTCTGTTTTTGACGAGATAGATGTTCTTCGTCTCTGTTTTTGATGAGATAGATGTTCTTCGTCTCTGTTTTTGACGAGATAGATGTTCTTCGTCTCTGTTTTTGACGAGATAGATGTTCTTCTTCTCTGTTTTTGACGAGATAGATGTTCTTCGTCTCTGTTTTTGACGAGATAGATGTTCTTCGTCTCTGTTTTTGATGAGATAGATGTTCTTCGTCTCTGTTTTTGACGAGATAGATGTTCTTCGTCTCTGTTTTTGACGAGATAGATGTTCTTCGTCTCTGTTTTTGACGAGATAGATGTTCTTCGTCTCTGTTTTTGACGAGATAGATGTTCTTCGTCTCTGTTTTTGACGAGATAGATGTTCTTCGTCTCTGTTTTTGATGAGATAGATGTTCTTCGTCTCTGTTTTTGATGAGATAGATGTTCTTCGTCTCTGTTTTTGACGAGATAGATGTTCTTCGTCTCTGTTTTTGACGAGATAGATGTTCTTCGTCTCTGTTTTTGACGAGATAGATGTTCTTCGTCTCTGTTTTTGATGAGATAGATGTTCTTCGTTTTTGACTAGATGTTCTTCGTTTTTTTGACTTCGTCTCTGTTTTTGAGAGATAGATGTTCTTCGTCTCTGTTTTTGACGAGATAGATGTTCTTCGTCTCTGTTTTTGACGAGATGATGTTCTTCGTCTCTGTTTTTGAGATAGATGTTCTTCGTCTCTGTTTTTGACGATAGATGTTCTTCGTCTCTGTTTTTGAGATAGATGTTCTTCGTCTGTTTTTGACTAGATGTTCTTCGTCTCTGTTTTTGACGAGATAGATGTTCTTCGTCTCTGTTTTTGACGAGATAGATGTTCTTCGTCTCTGTTTTTGACGAGATAGATGTTCTTCGTCTCTGTTTTTGACGAGATAGATGTTCTTCTTCTCTGTTTTTGATGAGATAGATGTTCTTCGTCTCTGTTTTTGACGAGATAGATGTTCTTCTTCTCTGTTTTTGACGAGATAGATGTTCTTCGTCTCTGTTTTTGATGAGATAGATGTTCTTCTCTGTTTTTGACGAGATAGATGTTCTTCTCTGTTTTTGACGAGATAGATGTTCTTCTTTTATGTTTTTGACGATATAGATGTTCTTCGTTTTTGACTCTGTTTTTTTGATAGATGTTCTTCGTTTTCTAGATGTTCTTCGATGAGATAGATGTTCTTAGATGTTCTTCTCTGTTTTTGACGAGATAGATGTTCTTCTTCTGTTTTTGACTAGATGTTCTTCGGTCTGTTTTTGATTAGATGTTCTTCTGCTCTCCATATGTTCTTCTTGCTGTTTTTGAAGATAGATGTTCTTCGTCTGTTTTTGATCTAGATGTTCTTCAGCCATCTTGTCTCTGTTTTTGAAGATAGATGTTCTTCGTCTCTGTTTTTGAACACAATAGAAACAAGTTCTTCCTCTGTTTTTGACGAGATAGATGTTCTTCGTATAGATGTTCTTCTTCTGTTTTTGATCCTCCATGATTTAACAGATAATAAGTTCTTCGTCTCTGTTTTTGACCCAGATAGATGTTCTCTTATCCTCCATGATTTCTTCTTCTCTGTTTTTGACAAGATAGATAACTCTTCGTCTCTGTTTTTGAGATGTTCTTATCCTCTCTGTTTTTGATGAGATAGATGTTCTTCTTCTCTGTTTTTGACAGATAGATGTTCTTCTTCTCTGTTTTTGATAGATGTTCTTCTTCTCTGTTTTTGAAGAGATTGTTTTTTAAAGATGATGTTCTTCGTCTCTGTTTTTGACGAGATAGATGTTCTTCTTCTCTGTTTTTGATGAGATAGATGTTCTTCTTCTCTGTTGTTGATGAGATAGATGTTCTTCTTCTCTGTTTTTGATGAGATAGATGTTCTTCGTCTCTGTATTTGATGAGATAGATGTTCTTCGTCTCTGTTTTGGTTTTATTATTTCACTGCCATACTGTGCTGAACTGTGTTTGATCTTGTCCAGCCATCTTGTCTCAAGAGGAACACAATGGAAACAAGTCCCAGACTGTATTGTCTCTTATCCTCCATGATTTTACTCATGTGCATGTATGGCTTTTTCAAGTTTTATGTGTGCTTGTTTTTTAAAATGGTCGAATTAATGAACTAAACTAAAACTTTCTGTAAAACGTTCCTCTCCTCCTCTCCCACCCTCCCCTCCATTCCCCTCCTCTTCTCCTCCCCTCCTCTCCTTCTCCCCTCCTCTCCTCCTCCCCTCCTCTCCTCTCCTTCTCCAGCTTTGTTTCCCTTCACTGGTCCGATCTTGGAGAAGATGAAGTTTTCTTTCTTCCCGACTGCGGTGACAGACTTCTTTTACGCCTCGCTGGCGAAGATCAAATCTGGACGTGACTCTGGGAACTCAACTGTAAACATGTTTTATATTTATATTTGATTATGTTGATATTTTCATCTGTACATTTATATTTGTATTGGAATATTCTGTATTTATTATTTATATAACTATGGAACTATGTGATGTAACTAGTGATGGACATCAATATGAAACGTCCATATCGATATCTTGTTGGAATTTAAAACGACTATTATTGGGACCCAAATATCTACATTCATATTAGAATCTGTTTGTGTTGGTTGTGATTGGTCCAGATCCATTAGAATCTGTTTGTGTTGGTTGTGATTGGTCCAGATCAATTAGAATCTGTTTGTGTTGGTTGTGATTGGTCCAGATCCATTAGAATCTGTTTGTGTTGGTTGTGATTGGTCCAGATCAATTAGAATCTGTTTGTGTTGGATGTGATTGGACGGATTTGACCTCATGTCTTTCTGCTTCCAGAATCGGGTGGATTTCTTACAGCTGATGATCGACTCTCAGAAAGGCAACGACACGAAGACAGGAGAGGAACAGACTAAAGGTACCTGCCGAACAAACACCTGTAATCTACTGTTACAAACACACACCTGTAATCTACTGTTACAAACACACACCTGTAATCTACTGTTACAAACACACACCTGTAAACTACTGTTACAAACACACACCTGTAACCTACTGTTACAAACACACACCTGTTACAAACACACACCTGGAAACTACTGTTACCAACACACGCCTGTAAACTACTGTTACACACACCTGGAATCTCTCTCTCTCCTTTCCTCTCTCTCTCTCCCTCAACAGGACTGACTGATCATGAGATCTTGTCTCAGGCCATGATCTTCATCTTCGCTGGCTACGAAACCAGCAGCAGTACTATGAGTTTCCTGGCCTACAACCTGGCAACCAACCCCCATGTCATGACCAAACTGCAGGAGGAGATAGATACTGTGTTCCCCAACAAGGTAACCCCCACACCATGACCAAACTGCAGGAGGAGATAGATACTGTGTTCCCCAACAAACTGACCAAACTGCATTAGGAGATAGATACTGTGTTCCCCAACAAGGTAACCCCCACACCATGACCAAACTGCATTAGGAGATAGATACTGTGTTCCCCAACAAGGTAACCCCCACACCATGACCAAACTGCAGGAGGAGATAGATACTGTGTGGTGATAGATATTGTGATTTGTGTGTTGCCCTGGTGTCAGATGAAGATAGATCCTGTTTGGGTGCCAGATGGGGTGAGGTACTGATGTGTGTGTAACCCCGGTGTCAGATGGGGTGAGGTACTGATGTGTGTGTATCCCCGGTGTCAGATGGGGTGAGGTACTGATGTGTGTGTAACTCCGGTGTCAGATGGGGTGAGGTACTGATGTGTATGTATCCCCGGTGTCAGATGGGGTGAGGTACTGATGTGTGTGTAACCCCGGTGTCAGATGGGGTGAGGTACTGATGTGTGTGTATCCCCGGTGTCAGATGAGGTGAGGTACTGATGTGTATGTAACCACGGTGCAGGCTCCAATCCAGTACGAAGCTCTGATGCAGATGGACTATTTGGACTGTGTGTTGAACGAGTCTCTGAGACTGTACCCCATCGCCCCGCGACTGGAGAGGGTCGCCAAGAAGACGGTGGAGATTAACGGCATCGTCATCCCCAAAGACTGCATTGTCCTGGTTCCCACGTGGACCCTCCACCGTGACCCAGAGATCTGGTCCGACCCTGAGGAGTTCAAACCAGAGAGGTACTGGACCGCACCGTAGCCAAATCAAATCAATCAAATCAAATTTTATTTGTCACATACACATGGTTAGCAGATGTTAATGCGAGTGTAGCTAAATGCTTGTGCTTCTAGTTCCGACAATGCAGTGATAACCAACAAGTAATCTAACTAACAATTCCAAAACTACTGTCTTATACACAGTGTAAGGGGATAAAGAATATGTATATAAGGATATATGAATGAGTGATGGTACAGAGCAGCATACGGTAGATGGTATCGAGTACAGTATATACATATGAGATGAGTATGTAGACAAAGTAAACAAAGTGGCATAGTTAAAGTGGCTAGTGATACATGTATTACATAAGGATGCAGTCGATGATGTAGAGTACAGTATATACGTATGCATATGAGATGAATAATGTAGGGTAAGTAACATTATATAAGGTAGCATTGTTTAAAGTGGCTAGTGATATATTTACATCATTTCCCATCAATACCCATTATTCCATTATTAAAGTGGCTGGAGTTGGGTCAGTGTCAATGACAGTGTGTTGGCAGCAGCCACTCAATGTTAGTGGTGGCTGTTTAACAGTCTGATGGCCTTGAGATAGAAGATGTTTTTCAGTCTCTCGGTCCCAGCTTTGATGCACCTGTACTGACCTCGCCTTCTGGATGATAGCGGGGTGAACAGGCAGTGGCTCGGGTGGTTGATGTCCTTGATGATCTTTATGGCCTTCCTGTAACATCGGGTGGTGTAGGTGTCCTGGAGGGCAGGTAGTTTGCCCCCGGTGATGCGTTGTGCAGACCTCACTACCCTCTGGAGAGCCTTACGGTTGAGGGCGGAGCAGTTGCCGTACCAGGCGGTGATACAGCCCGCCAGGATGCTCTCGATTGTGCATCTGTAGAAGTTTGTGAGTGCTTTTGGTGACAAGCCGAATTTCTTCAGCCTCCTGAGGTTGAAGAGGCGCTGCTGCGCCTTCTTCACGACACAGTCAGTGTGAGTGGACCAATTCAGTTTGTCTGTGATGTGTATGCCAAGGAACTTAAAACTTGCTACCCTCTCCACTACTGTTCCATCGATGTGGATAGGGGGGTGTTCCCTCTGCTGTTTCCTGAAGTCCACAATCATCTCCTTAGTTTTGTTGACGTTGAGTGTGAGGTTATTTTCCTGACACCACACTCCGAGGGCCCTCACCTCCTCCCTATAGGCCGTCTCGTCGTTGTTGGTAATCAAGCCTACCACTGTTGTGTCGTCCGCAAACTTGATGATTGAGTTGGAGGTATGCGTGGCCACGCAGTCGTGGGTGAACAGGGAGTACAGGAGAGGGCTCAGAACGCACCCTTGTGGGGCCCCCGTGTTGAGGATCAGCGGGGAGGAGATGTTGTTGCCTACCCTCACCACCTGGGGGCGGCCCGTCAGGAAGTCCAGTACCCAGTTGCACAGGGCGGGGTCGAGACCCAGGGTCTCGAGCTTGATGACGAGCTTGGAGGGTACTATGGTGTTGAATGCCGAGCTGTAGTCGATGAACAGCATTCTCACATAGGTATTCCTCTTGTCCAGGTGGGTTAGGGCAGTGTGCAGTGTGGTTGAGATTGCATCGTCTGTGGACCTATTTGGGCGGAAAGCAAATTGGAGTGGGTCTGGGTGTCAGGTAGGGTGGAGGTGATATGGTCCTTGACTAGTCTCTCAAAGCACTTCATGATGACGGAAGTGAGTGCTACGGGGCGGTAGTCGTTTAGCTCAGTTACCTTAGCTTTCTTGGGAACAGGAACAATGGTGGCCCTCTTGAAGCATGTGGGAACAGCAGACTGGTATAGGGATTGATTGAATATGTCCGTAAACACACCAGCCAGCTGGCCGTGTCAGTGGCACTGTATTGTCCTCAAAGCGGGCAAAAAAGTTATTTAGTCTGCCTGGGAGCAAGACATCCTGGTCCGTGACTGGGCTGGGTTTCTTCTTGTAGTCCGTGATTGACTGTAGACCCTGCCACATGCCTCTTGTGTCTGAGCCATTGAATTGAGATTCTACTTTGTCTCTGTACTGACGATTAGATTGTTTAATAGCCTTGCGGAGGGAATAGCTGCACTGTTTGTATTCGGGCATGTTGCCAGACACCTTGCCCTGATTAAAAGCAGTGGTTCGCGCTTTCAGTTTCACGCGAATGCTGCCATCAATCCACGGTTTCTGGTTAGGGAATGTTTTTATCGTTGCTATGGGAACGACAACCACAAACCAACCATAACACAACCACAATACAAACACAAGATCATCATAATACATTTTGCTTCAACTTAACTACAGTGCATCATTATATCATCATACAATGTGAAATGTTTCTGAACCACAACCACAAATCAACTACAATACAATGTTTAATTAATGTGTCTGAACCACAACCACAAATCAACTACAATACAATGTGTAATGTGTCTGCCCTCCCCCTGTCCAGGTTCAGTAAGGAGAACAAGGAGACTATTGATCCGTACACGTACATGCCGTTTGGGGCGGGGCCCAGGAACTGTATCGGGATGCGCTTCGCCCTGATCATGATCAAACTGGCCATGGTCGAGATCCTCCAGAGTTTCACTTTCTCCGTCTGCGACGAGACCGAGGTGAGACTCTCACCTGAGCAGACAGAATATGACATCATCAAACATCAGTATCTGTTTCAGAATGGTCACTACCTGTTTTAACATGGTTACCACCTGTTTTAACATGGTCACCACCTGTTTTAACATGGTCACCACCTGTTTTAACATGGTCAGCACCTGTTTTAACATGGTCACCACCTGTTTTAACATGGTCACCACCTGTTTTAACATGGTCACCACCTGTTTTAACATGGTCACCACCTGTTTTAACATGGTCACCACCTGTTTTAACATGGTCACCACCTGTTTTAACATGGTCATGGGTCACCACCTGTTTTAACATGGTCACCACCTGTTTTAACATGGTCACCACCTGTTTTAACATGGTCACCACCTGTTTTAACATGGTCACCACCTGTTTTAACATGGTCACCACCTGTTTTAACATGGTCACCACCTGTTTTAACATGGTCACCACCTGTTTTAACATGGTCACCACCTGTTTTAACATGGTCACCACCTGTTTTAACATGGTCACCACCTGTTTTAACATGGTCACCACCTGTTTTAAATGGTCACCACCTGTTTTAACATGGTCACCACCTGTTTTAACATGGTCACCACCTGTTTTAACATGGTCACCACCTGTTTTAACATGGTCACCACCTGTTTTAACATGGTCACCACCTGTTTTAACATGGTCACCACCTGTTTTAACATGGTCACCACCTGTTTTAACATGGACCTGTTTTAACATGGTCACCCTGTTTTAACATGGTCACCACCTGTTTTAACATGTTTTAACATGGTCACCACCTGTTTTAACATGGTCACCACCTGTTTTAACATGGTCACCACCTGTTTTAACATGGTCACCACCTGTTTTAACATGGTCACCACCTGTTTTAACATGGTCACCACCTGTTTTAACATGGTCACCACCTGTTTTAACATGGTCACCACCTGTTTTAACATGGTCACCACCTGTTTTAACATGGTCACCACCTGTTTTAACATGGTCACCACCTGTTTTAACATGGTCACCACCTGTTTTAACATGGTCACCACCTGTTTTAACATGGTCACCACCTGTTTTAACATGGTCACCACCTGTTTTAACATGGACCTGTTTTAACATGGTCACCACCTGTTTTAACATGGTCACCACCTGTTTTAACATGGTCACCACCTGTTTTAACATGGTCACCACCTGTTTTAACATGGTCACCACCTGTTTTACATGGTCACCACCTGTTTTAACATGGTCACTACCTGTTTTAACATGGTCACCACCTGTTTTAACATGGTCACCACCTGTTTTAACACCTGTTTTAACATGGTCACCACCTGTTTTAACATGGTCACCACCTGTTTTAACATGGTCACCACCTGTTTTAACATGGTCACATGGTCACACCTGTTTTAACATGGTCACCACCTGTTTTAACATGGTCACCACCTGTTTTAACATGGTCACCACCTGTTTTAACATGGTCACCACCTGTTTTAACATGGTCACCACCTGTTTTAACATGGTCACCTGTTTTAACATGGTCACCACCTGTTTTAACATGGTCACCACCTGTTTTAACATGGTCACCACCTGTTTTAACATGGTCACCACCTGTTTTAAGATGATCACCACCTGTTTTAACACCACCTGTTTTAACATGGTCACCACCTGTTTTAACATGGTCACCACCTGTTTTAACATGGTCACCACCTGTTTTAACATGGTCACCACCTGTTTTAACATGGTCACCACCTGTTTTAACATGGTCACCACCTTTTAACATGGTCACCACCTGTTTTAACATGGTCACCACCTGTTTTAACATGGTCACCACCTGTTTTAACATGGTCACCAACATGGTCACCACTGTTTTAACATGGTCACCACCTGTTTTAACATGGTCACCACCTGTTTTAACATGGTCACCACCTGTTTTAACATGTTTTAACATGGTCACCACCTGTTTTAACATGGTCACCCTGTTTTAACATGGTCACCACCTGTTTTAACATGGTCACCACCTGTTTTAACATGGTCACCACCTGTTTTAACATGGTCACCACCTGTTTTAACATGGTCACCACCTGTTTTAACATGGTCACCACCTGTTTTAACATGGTCACCACCTGTTTTAACATGGTCACCACCTGTTTTAACATGGTCACCACCTGTTTTAACATGGTCATGGTCACCTGTTTTAACATGGTCACCACCTGTTTTAACATGGTCACCACCTGTTTTAACATGGTCACCACCTGTTTTAACATGGTCACCACCTGTTTTAACCTGTTTTATGGTCACCACCTGTTTTACCACATGGTCACCACCTGTTTTAACATGGTCACCACCTGTTTTAACATGGTCACCACCTGTTTTAACATGGTCACCACCTGTTTTACTGTTTTACCTGTTTTAACATGGTCACCACCTGTTTTAACATGGTCACACCTGTTTTAACATGGTCACCACCTGTTTTAACATGGTCACCACCTGTTTTAACATGGTCACCACCTGTTTTAACATGTTCACCACCTTTTTAACATGGTCACCACCTGTTTTAACATGGTCACCACCTGTTTTAACATGGTCACCTGTTTTAACATGGTCACCACCTGTTTTAACATGGTCACCACTGTTTTAACATGGTCACCACCTGTTTTAACATGGTCACCACCTGTTTTAACATGGACCATCTGTTTTAACATGGTCACCACCTGTTTAACACCTGTTTTAACATGGTCACCACCTGTTTTAACATGGTCACCACCTGTTTTAACATGGTCACCACCTGTTTTAACATGGTCACCACCTGTTTTAACATGGTCACCACCTGTTTTAATGGTCACCATGTTTTAACATGGTCACCACCTGTTTTAACATGGTCACCACCTGTTAACATGGTCACCACCTGTTTTAACATGGTCACCACCTGTTTTAACATGGTCACCACCTGTTTTAACATGGTCACCACCTGTTTTTACATGGTCACCCTGTTTTAACATGGTCACCACCTGTTTTAACATGGTCACCTGTTTTAACATGTTTTAACATGGTCACCACCTGTTTTAACATGGACTGTTTTAACATGGTCACCACCTGTTTTAACATGGTCACCACCTGTTTTAACATGGTCACCTGTTTAACATGGTCACCACCTGTTTTAACATGGTCACCACCTGTTTTAACATGGTCACCACCTGTTTTAATGGTCATGTTTTAACATGTCACCACCTGTTTTAACATGGTCACCACCTGTTTTAACCTGTTTTAACATGGTCACCACCTGTTTTAACATGGTCACCACCTGTTTTAACATGGTCACCTGTTTTGGTCAACATGGTCACCACCTGTTTTAACATGGTCACCATCTGTTTTAACATGGACCATCACCACCTGTTTTAACATGGTCACCACCTGTTTTAACATGGTCACCACCTGTTTTAACATGGTCACCACCTGTTTTAACATGGTCACCACCTGTTTTAACATGGACCTGTTTTAACATGGTCACCACCTGTTTTAACATGGTCACCACCTGTTTAACATGGTCACCACCTGTTTTAACATGGTCACCACCTGTTTTAACATGGTCACCACCTGTTTAACATGGTCACCACCTGTTTTAACATGGTCACCACCTGTTTTAACATGGTCACTACCTGTTTTAACATGGTCAACACCTGTTTTAGCATGGTCACCACCTGTTTTAACCTGTTTTAACATGGTCACCACCTGTTTTAACATGTTTTTACATGGTCACCACCTGTTTTAACATGGTCACCACCTGTTTTAACATGGTCACCACCTGTTTTAACATGTTTTAACATGGTCACCACCTGTTTTAACATGGTCACCACCTGTTTTAACATGGTCACCACCTGTTTTAACATGGTCACCACCTGTTTTAACATGGTCACCACCTGTTTTAACATGGTCACCACCTGGTCACCACCTTTTTAACATGGTCACCACCTGTTTTAACATGGTCACCACCTGTTTTAACATGTCACCACCTGTTTTAGCATGGTCACCACCTGTTTTAACATAGTCACCACCTGTTTTAACATGGTCACCACCTGTTTTAACATGGTCACCACCTGTTTTAACATGGTCACCACCTGTTTTAACATGGTCACCACCTGTTTTAACATGGTCACCACCTGTTTTAACCTGTTTAACATGGTCACCACCTGTTTTAACATGGTCACCTGTTTTAACATGGTCACCACCTGTTTTAACATGGACCTGTTTTAACATGGTCACCACCTGTTTTAACATGGTCACCACCTGTTTTAACATGGTCACCACCTGTTTTAACATGGTCACCAACTGTTTTAACATGGTCACCACCTGTTTTAACATGGTCACCACCTGTTTTTAACATGGTCAGCATCTGTTTTAACATAGTCACCCTGTTTTAACATGGTCACCACCTGTTTTAACATAGTCACCACCTGGTCACCACCTGTTTTAACATGGTCACCACCTGTTTTAACATGGTCACCACCTGTTTTAACATGGTCACCACCTGTTTTAACATGGTCACCACCTGTTTTAACATGGTCACCACCTGTTTTAACATGGTCACCACCTGTTTTAACATGGTCACCACCTGTTTTGGTCAACAACATGGTCACCACCTGTTTTTACATGGACCACCTGTTTTAACATGGTCACCACCTGTTTTAACATGGTCACCACCTGTTTTAACATGGTCAACAACATGGTCACCTGTTTTAACATGGTCACCACCTGTTTTAACATGGTCACCACCTGTTTTAACATGGTCACCACCTGTTTTAACATGTCACCATCTGTTTTAACATGGTCACCACCTGTTTTAACATGGTCACCACCTGTTTTAACATGGTCACCACCTGTTTTAACATGGTTTTAACATGGTCACACCATGGTCACCACCTTTTAACATGGTCACCACCTGTTTTTACATGGTCAGCACCTGTTTTAACATGGTCAACCACCTGTTTTAACATAGTCACCACCTGTTTTTACATGGTCACCACCTGTTTTAACATGGTCACCACCTGTTTTAACATGATCACCACCTGTTTTAACATGGTCACCACCTGTTTTTACATGGTCACCACCTGTTTTAACAAGGACCTGTTTTAACATGGTCAGCACCTGTTTTTACATGGTCACCACCTGTTTTAACAAGGACCTGTTTTAACATGGTCACCACCTGTTTTTACATGGTCACCACCTGTTTTAACAAGGACCTGTTTTAACATGGTCACCACCTGTTTTTACATGGTCACCACCTGTTTTTACATGGTCACCACCTGTTTTAACATGGTCACCACCTGTTTTAACATGGTCACCATGGTCACCTGTTTTAACATGGTCACCACCTGTTTTAACATGGTCACCACCTGTTTTAACATGGTCACCACCTGTTTTAACATGGTCACCACCTGTTTTAACATGGTCACCACCTGTTTTAACATGGTCACCACCTGTTTTAACATGGTCACCATCTGTTTTAACATGGTCACCACCTGTTTTAACATGGTCACCACCTGTTTTAACATGGTCACCACCTGTTTTAACATGGTCACCACCTGTTTTAACATGGTCACCACCTTTTTAACATGGTCACTGCCTGTTTTAACATGGTCACCACCTGTTTTAACATGGTCACCACCTGTTTTAACATGGACCTGTTTTAACATGGTCACCACCTGTTTTAACATGGTCACCACCTGTTTTAACATGGTCACCACCTGTTTTAACATGGTCACCACCTGTTTTAACATGGTCACCACCTTTTTAACATGGTCACTGCCTGTTTTAACATGGTCACCACCTGTTTTAACATGGTCACCACCTGTTTTAACATGGTCACCACCTGTTTTAACATGGTTACCACCTGTTTTAACATGGTCACCACCTGTTTTAACATGGTCACCACCTGTTTTAACATGGACCTGTTTTACATGGTCAGCACCTGTTTTAACATGGTCACCACCTGTTTTAACATGTTCACCATCTGTTTTAACATGGTCACCACCTGTTTTAACATGGTTACCACCTGTTTTAACATGGTCACCATCTGTTTTAACATGGTCACCACCTGTTTTAACATGTTCACCATCTGTTTTAACATGGTCACCATCTGTTTTAACATCGTCACCTGTTTTAACATGGTCACTACCTGTTTTAACATGTTCACCATCTGTTTTAACATGGACCTGTTTTTACATGGTCACCACCTGTTTTAACATGGTCACCACCTGTTTTAACATGTTCACCATCTGTTTTAACATGGTCACTACCTGTTTTAACATGGTCACCACCTGTTTTTAACATGGTCACCACCTGTTTTAACATGGTCACCACCTGTTTTAACATGGTCACCACCTGTTTTAACATGGTCACCACCTGTTTTAACATGGTCACCACCTGTTTTAACATGGTCACCACCTGTTTTAACATGGTCACCACCTGTTTTAACATGGTCACCACCTGTTTTAACATGTTCACCATCTGTTTTAACATGGACCTGTTTTAACATGGTCACCACCTTTTTAACATCGTCACCACCTGTTTTAACATGGTCACCACCTGTTTTAACATAGTCACCACCTGTTTTTACATGGTCACCACCTGTTTTAACATGGTTACCACCTGTTTTAGCATGGTCACCACCTGTTTTAACATGGTCACTACCTGTTTTAACATGGTCACCACCTGTTTTAACATGGACCTGTTTTTACATGGTCAGCACCTGTTTTAACATGTTCACCATCTGTTTTAACATGGTCACCACCTGTTTTAACATCGTCAGCACCTGTTTTAACATGGTCACCACCTGTTTTAACATGGTCACCACCTGTTTTAACATGGTCACCACCTGTTTTAACATGGTCACCACCTGTTTTAACATGGTCACCATCTGTTTTAACATGGTCACCACCTGTTTTAACATGGTCACCACCTGTTTTAACATGGTCACCACCTGTTTTAACATGGTCACCACCTGTTTTACATGGTCACCACCTGTTTTAACATGTTTTAACATGTCACCACCTGTTTTAACATGGACCTGTTTTAACACCTGGTCACACACCTGTTTTAACATGTTCACCATCTGTTTTAACATGGTCACCACCTGTTTTAACATGGTCACCACCTGTTTTAACATGGACCTGTTTTAACATGGTCACCACCTGTTTTAACATGGTCACCACCTGTTTTAACATGGTCACCACCTGTTTTAACATGGTCACCACCTGTTTAACATGGTCACCACCTGTTTTAACATGGTCAGCACCTGTTTTAACATGGACCTGTTTTAACATAGTCACCACCTGTTTTAACATGGACCTGTTTTAACATAGTCACCACCTGTTTTAACATGGACCTGTTTTAACATGGTCACCACCTGTTTTAACATGGTCACCACCTGTTTAACATGGTCACACACCTGTTTTAACATGGTTACCACCTGTTTTAACATGGTCACCACCTGTTTTAACATGGTCACCACCTGTTTTTACATGGTCACCACCTGTTTTAACATGGTCACCACCTGTTTTAACATGGTCACCACCTGTTTTAACATGGTCACCACCTGTTTTAACATGGTCACCACCTGTTTTAACATGGTCACCACCTGTTTTAACATGGTCACCACCTGTTTTAACATGGTCACCACCTGTTTTAACATGGTCACCACCTGTTTTAACATGGTTACCACCTGTTTTAACATGGTCACCACCTGTTTTAACATGGTCACCACCTGTTTTAACATGGTCACCACCTGTTTTAACATGGTCACCACCTGTTTTAACATGGTCACCACCTGTTTTAACATGGTCACCACCTGTTTTAACATGGTCACCACCTGTTTTAACATGGTCACCACCTGTTTTAACATGGTCACCACCTGTTTTAACATGGTCACCACCTGTTTTAACATGGACCTGTTTTAACATGGTCACCACCTGTTTTAACATGGTCACCACCTGTTTTAACATGGTCACCACCTGTTTTAACATGGTCACCACCTGTTTTAACATGGTCACCACCTGTTTTAACATGGTCACCACCTGTTTTAACATGGTCACCACCTGTTTTAACATGGTCACCACCTGTTTTAACATGGTCACCACCTGTTTTAACATGGTCACCACCTGTTTTAACATGGTCACCACCTGTTTTAACATGGACCTGTTTTAACATGGTCACCACCTGTTTTAACATGGTCACACCTGTTTTATATGGATCTGTTTTAACATGGTCAAACCTGTTTTAACATGGTCACCACCTGTTTTAACATGGTCACCACCTGTTTTAACATGGTCACCACCTGTTTTAACATGGTCACCACCTGTTTTAACATGGTCACCACCTGTTTTAACATGGTCACCACCTGTTTTAACATGGTCACCACCTGTTTTAACATGGTCACCACCTGTTTTAACATGGTCACCACCTGTTTTAACATGGTCACCACCTGTTTTAACATGGTCACCACCTGTTTTTTAACATGGTCACCACCTGTTTTAACATGGTCACCACCTGTTTTAACATGGTCACCACCTGTTTTAACATGGTCACCACCTGTTTTAACATGGTCACCACCTGTTTTAACATGGTCACCACCTGTTTTAACATGGTCACCACCTGTTTTAACATGGTCACCACCTGTTTTAACATGGTCACCACCTGTTTTAACATGGTCACCACCTGTTTTAACATGGTCACCACCTGTTTTAACATGGTCACCACCTGTTTTAACATGGTCACCACCTGTTTTAACATGGTCACCACCTGTTTTAACATGGTCACCACCTGTTTTAACATGGTCACCACCTGTTTTAACATGGTCACCACCTGTTTTAACATGGACCTGTTTTAACATGGTCACCACCTGTTTTAACATGGTCACCACCTGTTTTAACATGGTCACCACCTGTTTTAACATGGTCACCACCTGTTTTAACATGGTCACCACCTGTTTTAACATGGTCACCACCTGTTTTAACATGGTCACCACCTGTTTTAACATGGTCACCACCTGTTTTAACATGGTCACCACCTGTTTTAACATGGTCACCACCTGTGTTTTAACATGGACCTGTTTTAACATGGTCACCACCTGTTTTAACATGGTCACCACCTGTTTTAACATGGTCACCACCTGTTTTAACATGGTCACCACCTGTTTTAACATGGTCACCACCTGTTTTAACATGGTCACCACCTGTTTTAACATGGTCACCACCTGTTTTAACATGGTCACCACCTGTTTTAACATGGTCACCACCTGTTTTAACATGGTCACCACCTGTTTTAACATGGACCTGTTTTAACATGGTCAGCACCTGTTTTAACATGGTCACCACCTGTTTTAACATGGTCACCACCTGTTTTAACATGGTCACCACCTGTTTTAACATGGTCACCACCTGTTTTAACATGGTCACCACCTGTTTTAACATGGTCACCACCTGTTTTAACATGGTCACCACCTGTTTTAACATGGTCACCACCTGTTTTAACATGGTCACCACCTGTTTTAACATGGTCACCACCTGTTTTAACATGGTCACCACCTGTTTTAACATGGTCACCACCTGTTTTAACATGGACCTGTTTTAACATGGTCACCACCTGTTTTAACATGGTCACCACCTGTTTTTACAAGGACCTGTTTTAACATGGTCACCACCTGTTTTAACATGGTCACCACCTGTTTTAACATGGTCACCACCTGTTTTAACATGGTCACCACCTGTTTTAACATGGTCACCACCTGTTTTAACATGGTCACTGCCTGTTTTAACATGGTCACCACCTGTTTTAACATGGTCACCACCTGTTTTAACATGGTCACCACCTGTTTTAACATGGTCACTGCCTGTTTTAACATGGACCTGTTTTAACATGGTCACCACCTGTTTTAACATGGTCACCACCTGTTTTAACATGGTCACCACCTGTTTAACATGGTCAGCACCTTGTTTAACATGGTCTGTTATTCTCTATAGATCCTGTTGGAGATGGACAACCAGGGTTATGTTGTGTTATTTTATTCTCTATAGATCCCTCTGGAGATGGACAACCAGGGTCTGCTGATGCCAAAACGACCAATCAAACTGAGGCTGGAGGCCCGTAGAAACACCCCTAGCAACACCACTCTGAAGAGTCCAACAATGTGACAAAATGCAGGAGCACCCCACCCTACGCTACCTTGGAGTACCTCTCCCTCTCTCTCCCCCTCACACAAAAGGGCTTTACTGCAAACAGAAATACTCCCCCGCTAATTAACATTTCTGGAATCTTTTATTTCAGCTCATGAAACATTTTTGTTCAACAGCCTCCTATCTATCTATCTATCTATCTATCTATCTATCTATCTATCTATCTATCTATCTATCTATCTATCTATCTATCTATCTATCTATGGCATGATGTCATGTCTGGATCCTGCACACTACTGGCTGGAGGCTGGAATCCTCCTAGAATGTAGAACTCTAGCTGGTGTTCTCTAGAACTGTACTCTCATTCTGTTCCTCTGGGTGTTCTGCTGTCCAGTCATTCCAAAATATAATCTTTACTGTCTGTTGAGATGATCCCTGCAGCTGCTTGGTTTTAACTTTAATCATCACAAACCAATAAAATCATCACACTAATGAACAAGGTCGTCTGTGTATTTATTAACATTCATAAAACAAAACTTAAGATACAAACACACACAAATATTACATGAGAACAATCTATATAGATTGATTTGTGTTTTTTATCAAGACATACTGTATTTATAATTTCATTCAGCTAGGCCTAATTGTAGTGTTACGAACTTGGTCATCCACAAACGTTTCTTTTCAGATCCCAATACCGCCCCCGTGTGGCCGTTGGAAGTAAATACACAACCCATTATAAACTATTAATCCACTGTCCACATTTTACAGCTCTTGTAAATAAGAATAATATTTTGAATCAGAGATAATCTTGCAGCTCATTGGAACACCAGGATCACATCTTACATCATACTACTGGTGCCACCTGGTTTAATACATTTATTAAAGTAATATATGGCCTTATTTAGGATCCTAGTGCCACCTGGTATAATACATTTATTAAAGTAAGGGAAGACCCCCCTGTATTGGACAAAAATGAATGGGAAGTCATTGGCATCGGACAAACCATATACACATTGTCCAATACCACCCAATTCGGCGTTGATTCATGCAAAGTGTATTGCAAATGCCATATGGCAATTGCCAGTTGTAACACTTTAAAAATTCAACAGGTGGCGAATCCGCTCCACCATGGTTTTTCATGTTGGAAATGTAACCCAAGTCAACCTCCAAAAGCAAAATTTTGAAAAAATGATTTTTTTTGTCAAAAACTTATCACCCCTTAAAAAAGTGCTTTCTGGACCGTTTTTCGAAATTCTTTCGATTTTTTTTGTCAATTACACATGTATAAGAACTGTATGAATATACTTTTGTCCAATTTTATGATCATATTTTTTTTTTTGACATGCGCATAAGTAATATGTTTTGTCCATTTTCAATATGATTTCATAGGAAGTCAAAAGTCAAAAATGTCAAAATTTTGTAAAAAACTTCACACACCCTTAAAAAAGTGCTTTCTCGACCGTTTTTTTAAATTCTTTCAAATTTTGTGTCAATTACACACGTATGAGAACTGTATCGACATACTTTAGTTGTATTTTATTATCATTATTTTTTTTATTTTTTTTACTTGTGCATAAGGAATATGATTTGTCCATTTACAATATGATTTCATAGGAAGTCAAAAGTCACTTTTTTGGGGGCCAAATGCCATAAGAAATTTGACATGCTCAAAAATCCTGCAGAAATGCAAAATTGACTGGCCTGATGAACTCGGGATGGCCTGACAGTGATAGTTGCTCCTTTCCATCACTCGTTGTGTTGATTTCATCATGTCCATTTGGTGGTGTTTTTTCACTATAGAATCATATTGCAAATGCACGTGCATTGTTGTGCAACTGGTAACCCAAAAATAAAAAATATGGTTGTAAATGCATTTACCGGGACTCCTTGTTATGCAGGTGAGTGAGGACCCAAAAGCGACTTAACAGAAACTGAGTTTATTCAAGTCCAAACAGAAAATGACAAATCCTGAATCCTTAACAGGAAATGTCCAAACGGGGATAACAGAAATCCTCTAGTTTGTAGAGGGGAATAACAGGATAAGCGGCCACAGACTGCAGGTCCCTTCGGGTAGGCGCAGGCCGTAGCTGACAGAGACACCTGCTCACACGCAGCATCTGATGAAGGCAAAACACGACAGGACGGAACAAGAACACAGCACAGCAAACAAGGATCCGACAAGGACAGAAGCAGAAACAGAGAGAGAAATAGAGACTTAATCAGAGGGCAAAATAGGGGACAGGTGTGAAAGAGAAAACGAGGTCGTTAGGAGAATGAGGAACAGCTGGGAGCAGGAACGGAACGATAGAGAGAGAGGGGGATAGAGAGAGTGAAAAAAACCTAATAAGACCAGCAGGGGGAAACGAATAGAAGAGAAAGCACAGGGACAAGACATGACAATATATGACAATACATGACACTCCTATTGTCCATGCCCGCTATGGGAGTACCCTACTACGGCCCTCTATCTATGGGGGCAGTCCTGAGTGCTTTATGGACTGTTTAAAATATTCTGATGGATACACATTGTTGTGCAACTGGTGATTGAAAATAGGCACCTGGTAACCCAAAAATAAAAATATGGTTGTGAATGCATTTACCGGTCATTCTGATATTAATGCCCGCTATGGGAACACAGGATGGCCGGGCAGTGATAGTTGTTCCTTTCCATCACTCGTTGGGTTGATTTCATCATGTCCATTTGGTGATGTTTTTTCACTATAGAATCATATTGCAAGTGCACAATGTTTACCATATGAAATTTGACATGCTCAAAAATTTGCAATATGGTTCAATGGCAATATGCATTTTTACCATATGAAATTTGACATGCTCAAAAATGCAAAATTGACTGGCCTGATGAATCATGTCCATTTGTTTATGTTTTCAGGATGGCATTTGCAATATGGTTCAGTGACCATCAGTCTATAAAAATCCTGCAGGAATGCAAAATTGACTGGCCCGATGAACTCGGGATGGCTGGGCAGTGATTCTGGTTCATCTCAATCGCTCGTTAGGGTTGATTTCAGAATGTCCATTAGGTGATGTTTTTTCACTATAGAATCATATTGCAAATGCACGTGCATTGTTGTGCAACTGGTAACCCAAAAATAAAAATATGGTGATTTCATTATGTCCAGTTGTTTATGTTTTCTTACTTTTGCAAAGTCACTGTGCATTTGCAATATGGTTCAATGGGCAGGTACCATCACAAATTTGTCATGCTATAAAAATCCTGCAGGAATGTGAAATTGACTGGCCCGATGAACTCGGGATGGCTGGGCAGTGATTCTGGTTCATCTCAATCGCTCGTGGTACCTCACTGTTTAAACATATTGCAAATGGACAAGAGTCACCAGCAAGTCACCGTCCATCAGTCAATTAGATATCATTTGATATCATTCTGACACCAAACTGATACAAACTGACACTAAACCCACTTTTTCCAACTCGTTTAGTAGCCAACTATCACATACTTCAGAGCTGGCCCAAAATTCACAACGCCTTCGGTTCAAACCATAAAAAAAACATAAAACACGTAGTTACGTTTTAGCTGCGGGTCCATTTCTTATGTTACGTGTAGGCCTAGCTGAGGCGACCCCGAATCCCAAGTTTCGGCTCGATCGGTCATTTGGTGTCCGAGCAAAACCCTAATTGGTGCTGAAAATCCACTTTTTCCATGACTTGCTACGGGGTCCTTGAATGATCTATCGGACAGAAACGTTGGGGTCTGTCTATATGGGCCGAGACGGTCGCAATGCACCTAGTCTTGCGACTCTGGGACATTTCTAAATGTCGCCATTTTCGTGATGCAAAAATTAATTGAAGTCATTGCAAATGTACGAAGCTGTTTCTCGGTCCGAGAACTGTCTAGAGCCACGTAACTCATGCAGGCAGTGTATGTCTCTACGCACCCCAATGGTTCCCTACTTCCAAGCTGTGTGTGTGTGTGATTTAGTTTTCCTTTGAAATTTTATGGGAAAAATGACTGATTTACAGTTCATGGGGGTTGCCTAATCACATATATGAAGTTTTGGAAAGATCTGACTTTTTAACCCCTCAAAACAGCCCAAGAGACACCAATTATGGCACTTCCGGTTGGCACAGGAAGCTATATGTCAACACATATCCTCACTGGGCTATGCTTTTACAGAATCCTGAGTTTTAAGTCCTTACGTTAAGAATTGACTGATTTACACAGGGTTGAATGCACTATGTCTATCAAACTGCAGGCAGGGTATGGATAAACACTTTTAGGGTGATTTTAACCACTTCCGGTTGGTCCAGGAAGCTTAGAATCAACACAGGTAGACCTCGTAGTGGCCTGATGGACTGTCATCGAAGACAGGTTCATACGACATTCATAACCCACATAGGCTTCAGGTTGAATTTAGGGGTGCAGGCAATGTATTCCTATGGGGAGAGAAGTCAATGCAAACTCTTTGAAGTAAACACCTTCTTTTAACTATTAAGGGTTAATGCCACACGGTCAACGTTAGGCTTGCACGGATCGGGAGGACCTTAGGAACATACCTGAGGTCGAATTGTGCTTCTCACCCTAACGGTTCTCTCACTGTCACCCAAAAGCAAATGACGTTGTGGGGCAGGCTTATTTTGGGCCTACTTTTCTAATGGTCGCTGCGCTTAGACCGAGCGAGCTGGTAAGGGGATATCTCGTTGAACTCGGCACGGCCTAGAGATTATGTTTATGCCGTTGCCTGCTCTCTGTGTCTTTGAGCACCACACTTTTCACTCCATCCTTGCTGTGTGTGCGTGTGAGAGCTTTTCTTTGACATCTGTTGGGAGAAATGACTGATTTACAGTTCATGAGGGTTACCTAGTCACACATATGAAGTTTAGGAAAGATGTGAATTTTTTTTAACCCTTCAAAATTTGCAGACAGTTTGTGACCCAATTAAAGGCACTTCCGTGTTGGCACAGGAAGTTATAAGTAAACACATGTCTTGATTGATACATAGCCACTTACAGAATCTTTCGTTTTATACTGAGTTTTAAGTCTTTAAGTTAAGAATTGACTGATCTACCCGATCTACACAGGGTTGAATGTAGTCATTTTCACCATTGAAGGTTATGTACATCAAAACACCTTTTGGGTCAATTTAACCACTTCCGGTTGCTCCAGGAAGCTTAGAATCGACACAGGTAGACCTCATAGTGGTCTGATGGACTGTCATAGAATACAGGTTCATAAGGCATTCATAACCCACATAGGCTTCAGGTTGAATTCAGAGGTGCAGGCAATGTATTCCTATGGGGAGAGAAGTCAATGCAAACTCCCTGATGTAAACACCTTCTTTTAACTATTAAGGGTTAATGCCACAGGGTCAAGGTTAGGCTTGCACGGATCGGGAGGACCTTGGGAACGTACCTGAGGTCGAATTGTGCTTCTCACCTTTACGGTTCTCTCACTGTCACCCAAAAGCAAATGACATTGAGGGCCAGCCTTCATTTTGGGCCTACTTTTCTAATGGTCGCTGTGCTTAGACCGAGCGAGCTACGGTCAAGCGGGGCATCTTGTTGAACTCGGCACGGCCTAGAGAATATGGAAATGCCCTTGTAGGCTTTGTGTGTCTTTAAGCACCGCACTTTGTCACTCCATCCTTGCTGTGTGTGTGTTTCTTTGTGTGTGTGTTTCTCTGTGTGTGTGTGTGAGAGAGAGCTTTTCTTTGACATCTGTTGGGAGAAATGACTGATTTACAGTTTATGGGGGTTGCCTAATCACACATATGAAGTTTTGAAAAGATCTGACATTTTTAACCCTTGGAAACTGCCACTGTGACACCATTTAAGGCACTTCCGGTTGGCACAGGAAGCTATAAATAAACTCATATACTGATTGGGGTATGCCTTTACGGAATCCTGAGTTTTAAGTCTTTACGTTAAGAACTGAGTTATTTACGGAGGGTTTAGTGAGTGTGTGTTATTTCAGAAAATCATAGAAAATCACAGAAGTCTCGCAGAGCTCCGCAGCACACTTTAAAAAGATTCGTAAGAACACGTTGCAACTGGATCTGTAACCGTTGAAAAAAAAAACCTATCTGTGAACATCACCAATCTGTCGTTGTACGATTTCTTTTAAATGACGATAGATAAATGGCTGGTTCTTTTTTGATTGACACCGGAGGCTTCTTGACTTTGACGTGAAGTGGAAAAATAATTTCTCTATTTTCATTTTGGACCTTTAATCCCAGATAAATGGCCATAACTCAAAAACCGTTGAGGCCTAGACGCCATCTTGTTCGGGGCCAACTGCCCATTATGCCAAACCTACGCTCACCGAGTTTTGGCTTCGAAATATTTTCAGTTTTCGAGATAAGGCCCCGTCGTGAATCGTGATGTTTTGTCCAATAGCAATATGATTGCTTATGCTTATGCTTATGCCCTCTTGTGGGATATTCCGGGACAGCGGAAAAATGACCAAAATCTTATTATTTTTGTAAAACGGAAACCGAATGTCCGACAAAGTTCATTTGATGACTTCCTGGTAGGTCCGGCCCTGCCGCTCGGCACGACGCCGTCCGCGAATTTTACAAACGATTTCGGACGTCTAGTAAGGGACCGTACATTTGCAATATGGACTTTCTCACTAACCATACAGCAACTGCCGAAATCTTCCCTTAAGGTATGTAATCTATGGCCTTAGTTAGGATCCTAGTGCCACCTGGTTTAATACATTTATTAAAGTAATCTATGGCCTTAGTTAGGATCCTAGTGCCACCTGGTTTAATACATTTATTACAGTAATCTATGGCCTTAGTTAGGATCCTAGTGCCACCTGGTTTAATACATTTATTAAAGTAATCTATGGCCTTATTTAGGATCCTAGTGCCACCTGGTTTAATACATTTATTAAAGTAATCTATGGCCTTATTTAGGATCCTAGTGCCACCTGGTTTAATACATTTATTACAGTAATCTATGGCCTTATTTAGGATCCTAGTGCCACCTGGTTTAATACATTTATTAAAGTAATCTATGGCCTTAGTTAGGATCCTAGTGCCACCTGGTTTAATACATTTATTAAAGTAATCTATGGCCTTATTTAGGATCCTAGTGCCACCTGGTTTAATACATTTATTAAAGTAATATGGACTTTTTAGGATCTATGTTATTTACCTGGTTTAATACATTTATTAAAGTAATCTATGGCCTTATTTAGGATCCTAGTGCCACCTGGTTTAATACATTTATTAAAGTAATCTATGGCCTTAGTTAGGATAGTGCCACCTAATCATTTATTAAAGTAATCTATGGCCTTAGTTAGGATCCTAGTGCCACCTGGTTTAATACATTTATTAAAGTAATCTATGGCCTTAGTTAGGATCCTAGTGCCACCTGGTTTAATACATTTATTAAAGTAATCTATGGCCTTATTTAGGATCCTAGTGCCACCTGGTTTAATACATTTATTAAAGTAATCTATGGCCTTATTTAGGATCCTAGTGCCACCTGGTTTAATACATTTATTACAGTAATCTATGGCCTTATTTAGGATCCTAGTGCCACCTGGTTTAATACATTTATTAAAGTAATCTATGGCCTTATTTAGGATCCTAGTGCCACCTGGTTTAATACATTTATTAAAGTAATCTATGGCCTTATTTAGGATCCTAGTGCCACCTGGTTTAATACATTTATTAAAGTAATCTATGGCCTTATTTAGGATCCTAGTGCCACCTGGTTTAATACATTTATTACAGTAATCTATGGCCTTATTTAGGATCCTAGTGCCACCTGGTTTAATACATTTATTAAAGTAATCTATGGCCTTATTTAGGATCCTAGTGCCACCTGGTTTAATACATTTATTAAAGTAATCTATGGCCTTATTTAGGATCCTAGTGCCACCTGGTTTAATACATTTATTAAAGTAATCTATGGCCTTATTTAGGATCCTAGTGCCACCTGGTTGAATAAATTTATTAAAGTAATATATGGCCTTATTTAGGATCCTAGTGCCACCTGGTTTAATACATTTATTAAAGTAATCTATGGCCTTATTTAGGATCCTAGTGCCACCTGGTTTAATACATTTATTAAAGTAATCTATGGCCTTATTTAGGATCCTTAAGACCAACTTCTACGATACTAAATAAAACAAATGATTAGAATAACAGTGTGCTTTCACATGAAACTATTTTGGAAATAGCTTGCCTTTTAACGGAAGCAAACGTAACGAAACATGGAGAGACAAACCTGAGTTTATCCCAGTAGAAACTCTCATTGTGTTGCTTCCTTTTAGTTCTTAAATGTTAAACTGTTTCTGTAATAAATGTGCCCCTCTGCTCTCTCTGTCAATCATTCACCATCCCTCCCTGCTTCGCTTTCACCTCTCACACAGTCTCCCTCTAATCTCCTGATTGTGTTTGTGTCGAGAACATTTGCCTGAGCAACAATAGTAGAATCGCTGGTTCGGTTTTCAAAATAAAAGTTACCCATTAAATCGGATGCAAACGGAAATGAATTGTGGAATCATGCAACAATCCTGGAGGGCCTTTATGTTGCTAAACATATATAATACATTCAACAAAATACAATAATTAGTTTATTTGACACCAAATAAAATCTGTTAAAATTGCTCTGTGGATGTTTAGTATTCAGGACTGCAACATACCTTCAACGTGCAGCCTTATGGGTCTTGGGTTCATGACATATCGTACCAGCCTTATGGGTCTTGGGTTCATGACATATCGTACCAGCCTTATGGGTCTGGGTTCATGACATATCGTACCAGCCTTATGGGTCTGGGTTCATGACATATCGTACCAGCCTTATGGATCTTGGGTTCATGACATATCGTACCAGCCTTATGGGTCCTGGGTTCATGACATGGGGTACCAGCCTACTCATTGACACCCACAATTATAAAGTTCTAAAGAGTTTACACAAATATTGGCATCGCAGCTCTTATTGTGGGAAAACAGTTAACTGTGGGAAAACTGTGGGAAAATCACTTCATAATTCTGCCTATTGAACATTTTAATGTACAGCCTTACCTGTGTACTTGTGAGGTGATTTCCCACAGTTAAAGTCCTGCAATAAGAGCTATGACACAATTATTTGCGTAATCTCTTCACATTTCATGGACCCAAGATCCAGAGGTAACGCTGTACAGTGCAATAGAAGTCTGCCCCAATGCAATTCTAATACAGCCACAGTGGGACTTCAACTATTTTTTTGTGTGTCAAATGAACTACTTATTGTCTTTAGTTGAATTAATGTAACAACATTCAAACCTTGTTTAGCATTATCTAATCCAAATATGGCATTATATCCACTATTTGAATATTTTTGCATCAGTTTCAATATTGGACCCTTATTTTGAAGGCGAACTGCAAATTCCATTGTGGCTCATCCTTATTGTAGCGAGCATCACACAGGTGCTTTTCCGACGAGATACAATAACAACTTGTGGCTCATCCTTATTGTAGCGAGCATCACACAGGTGCTTTTCCGACGAGATACAATATCAACTTGTTAACAACAACTTGCACGGCCTCTAACAAGAGTACGGAGAAGAAGAGCAGCGGTCGGTATTCGAGATCTGCCGCGTCACATAAGAATCACACTCGAACTTTTCTAAAACCGGACAGAAAGAACAACTCGAAATCTGTCAGACCATCGGAGAAGTGAACTCGAACGAACCTGAGAGAAAATGGAGCCTTTGTTTTCGGAAGTAGCAGGGAGCCGAACCGGAGGAAAGATGATGAGTTTTCTGCCGTACTTCTCCGCTGAGACCTGGACCCTCCTGGCCCTCCTCATCACCCTCATTGTAGTGTAAGGACTTACATCAAATCAAATGTTATTTGTCACATTTATCGTAGTTAACCGGTGTAGACTAACAGTGAAATGCTTAGTTAGGGGTCCATTTCCAACAATGCAAGATAAGATATATATATTGTATAGTTAGTTCTCTAGAACATACTAATAGTAAACGTGTGTGTGTGTGTGTGTGTGTGTGTGTGTGTGTGTGTGTGTGTGTGTGTGTGTGTGTGTGTGTGTGTGTGTGTGTGCGTGTGTGTGTGTGTGTGTGTGTACAGGTACGGGTACTGGCCCTATGGTGTATTCACTAAGATGGGTATCCCTGGTCCCAAACCCCTACCTTACTTTGGCACAATGATGGAGTATAGAAAGGTTAGTACCCATTCAGAATAAACATCTCTCTCATCTTTTAAACAACAGTGTTATTTTCCCCCCATGTAAAACATTACATTGAGAAGGAAAAAGAGGACGAGCCGGTTGTTTTAACAATAGATAAATACAAGGTAATATGAGACTTGATCAGTCTAGAAGTTGTATTATTGACCCTGGGGGACCATATAAAATAACAAACCCTCCTCAGCCCTCACCTATTTCAGGTGTGTTCTCTGTTCAGCTGTTGGACAAACCTACGTGACCTCCTAGGGCATGTTTTTTTTTCTCGCTCGCTCTCATTCCATCTCTCTCTCTCTCTCTCTCTCTCTCTCTCTCTCCTCCATCTCTCTCTCTCTCTCTCTCTCTCTCTCTCTTCCTCCATCTCCTCTCTATCTCTCTCTCTCTATCTCTCTCTCTCTCTCTCTCTCTCTCTCTCTCTCTCTCTCTCTCTCTCTCTCTATCTCTCTGCAGGGCTTCACTAACTTTGACACAGAGTGCTTTCAGAAGTATGGGAGAATCTGGGGGTGAGATCATTTGACTGTACCGTACTAGGATGACTCACAACTGTACTATGCTCTTTCAATTCATCACCTGCTGGAGCTGTCATGTGACCATGAGGAATAGTATTAATAATATCAACAACAACCCGACTAATGTTTTCTTTGTAG
>NW_026278665.1:0-3552 GCF_023373465.1 Oncorhynchus keta | reverse complement strand
CGGATTAGACAAAGAGCTTCTGGATATCAGGACAGAGATCACTTACCTCGGATTAGACACAGAGCTTCTGGATATCAGGACAGAGATCACTTACCTCAGATTAGACAAAGAGCTTCTGGATATCAGGACAGAGATCACTTACCTCGGATTAGACAAAGAGCTTCTGGATATCAGGACAGAGATCACTTACCTCGGATTAGACAAAGAGCTTCTGGATATCAGGACAGAGATCACTTACCTCGGATTAGACAAAGAGCTTCTGGATATCAGGACAGAGATCACTTACCTCAGATTAGACAAAGAGCTTCTAGATATCAGGACAGAGATCACTCACCTCGGATTAGAAAAAGAGCTTCTGGATATCAGGACAGTGATCACTCACCTCGGATTAGACAAAGAGCTTCTGGATATCAGGACAGCGATCCTCACCTCGGATTGGACAAAGAGCTTCTGGATATCAGGACAGTAATCAAATCAAATCAAATCAAAAAGATATATTCAACAGCAACAACAGCAGCAAGCAAGACTCACACGATATTCTCCAAACAACCCACAGTGCAGACATCCCAATTATTCACAAGAGGAAGTGACGCAGAGGACGAAGAGCCGGATGCCTCGTCCCGACCTGCAGCAGAAGACAACTAGGAAAGCTGCCGTTACCGTCAATATTACTCAGCCAACGTGCAATCATTGGACAATAAACTAGATGAGGTAAGATCCCGAATATCTTACCAATGAGGCCATCAAAAAACTAAAGTATATTGTGATAAACTGCAGGCCACACTACTTGCCTAGAGAGTTCTCAGCTATACTTTTCGTGGCTGTTTATTTACCACCACAGACAGATGCTGGCACTAAGACCGCACTCAGTCAGCTGTATAAGGAAATAAGCAAACAGGAAACCACTCACCCAGAGGCGGCGCTCCTAGTGGCCGGAGACTTTAATGCAGGGAAACTTAAATCAGTTCTACCAAATCTCTATCAACATGTTAAATGTGCAACCAGAGGGAAAAAAATTCTAGATCACCTGTACTCCACACACAGAGACGCGTACAAAGCTCTCCCTCGCCCTCCATTTGGTAAATCCGACCACAACTCTATCCTCCTGATTCCTGCTTACAAGCAAAAATTAAAGCAGGAAGCACCAGTGACTCGGTCTATAAAAAAATGGTCAGATGAAGCAGATGCTAAACTACAGGACTGCTTTGCTATCACAGACTGGAACATGTTCCGGGATTCTTCCGATGACATTGAGGAATACACCACATCAGTCACTGGCTTTATCAATAAGTGCATTGAGGACGTCGTCCCCACAGTGACTGTACGTACATACCCCAACCAGAAGCCATGGATTACAGGCAACATTCGCACTGAGCTAAAGGGTAGAGCTGCCGCTTTCAAGGTGCGGGACTCTAACCCGGAAGCTTACAAGAAATCCCGCTATGCCCTGCGACGAACCATCAAACAGGCAAAGCGTCAATACAGGGCTAAGATTGAATCATACTACACCGGCTCCGATGCTCGTCTTATGTGGCAGGGCTTGCAAACTATTACAGACTACAAAGGGAAGCACAGCCGCGAGCTGCCCAGTGACACGAGTCTACCAGACGAGCTAAATCACTTCTATGCTTGCTTTGAGGCAAGCAACACTGAGGCATGCATGAGAGCATCAGCTGTTCCGGACGACTGTGTGATCACGCTCTCCGTAGCCGACGTGAGTAAGACCTTTAAACAGGTCAACATACACAAGGCTGCGGGGCCAGACGGATTACCAGGACGTGTGCTCCGGGCATGTGCTGACCAACTGGCAGGTGTCTTCACTGACATTTTCAACATGTCCCTGATTGAGTCTGTAATACCAACATGCTTCAAGCAGACCACCATAGTCCCTGTGCCCAAGAACACAAAAGGCAACCTGCCTAAATGACTACAGAACCCGTAGCATTCACGTCCGTAGCCATGAAGTGCTTTGAAAGGCTGGTAATTGCTCACATCAACACCATTATCCCAGAAACACTAGACCCACTCCAATTTGCATACCGCCCAAACAGATCCACAGATGACGCAATCTCTATTGCACTCCACACTACCCTTTCCCACCTGGACAAAAGGAACACCTATGTGAGAATGCTGTTCATTGACTACAGCTCAGCGTTCAACACCTTAGTACCCTCAAGCCAAGGATCCTCCCTCTGCAACTGGATCCTGGACTTCCTGACAGGCCGCCCCCAGGTGGTGAGGGTAGGTAGCAACACATCTGCTTAGCTGATCCTCAACACTGGAGCTCCCCAGGGGTGCATGCTCAGTCCCCTCCTGTACTCCCTGTTCACCCACGACTGCATGGCCAGGCACGACTCAACACCATCATTAAGTTTGCTGACGACACAACAGTGTCTGATCACCGACAACGACGAGACAGCCTATAGGGAGGAGGTCAGAGACCTGGCCGGGTGGTGCCAGAATAACAACCTATCCCTCAATGTAACCAAGACTAAGGAGATGATTGTGGACTACAGGAAAAGGAGCACCGAGCACGTCCCCATTCTCTTCGACTGTTCTGTAGTGGAGCAGGTTGAGAGCTTCAAATTCCTTGGTGTCCACATCAACAACAAACTAGATTGGTCCAAACACACCAAGTTAGTCGTGAAGAGGGATCGACAAAGCCTATTCCCCTCAGGAAACTAAAAAGATTTGGCATGGGTCCTGAGATCCTCAAAGGTTTCTACAGCTGCAACATTGAGAGCATCCTGACCGGTTGCATCACTGCCTGGTACAGCAATTGCTCGGCCTCCGACCGCAAGGCGCTTCAGAGGGTAGTGCGAGGTCCTGCCATCCAGGACCTCTACACCAGGCGGTGTCAGAGGAAGGCCCTAGAAATTGTCAAAGACCCCAGCCACCCCAGTCATAGACTGTTCTTCTACTACCGCATGGCAAGCGGTACCGGAGTGCCAAGTCTAGGACAAAAGGTTTCTCAACAGTTTTTACCCCCAAGCCATAAGACTCCTGATCAGGTAACTCAATTTGCATTTGTGTGCCCCCAACCCCTCTTTTACGCTGCTGCTACTCTCTGTTTATCTTATATGCTTAGTCACTTTAACTATACATTCATGTCCATTCATTCATTGCGTGAGTTGTTTACATTTGAAACGCGCACACCACTCATTTAGCCCCATGTGCCCAGAGATTGGAACAAATCAGACATTAGACATTTCACCCCCAGAAAGCTACCGAGAAAACATTTCAGGCAAGTGGACATAGATAACAACCAGGGATTCAGGCATTTAGACCTATTCTGTAAACAACAATAATAACATGAACTGAACATTTGTTTCTTAAACACTGTGATCTGAATAGCAACAAATGCAAAACTACTAAGATGTAGGCTATAGATTATTTACACTATAGAAGTAGTCACTATTTTCGACTGAAAACTCAAATGATTTGTTATTGCATTCCCTCAGATATTAGAATGTATGCACACATGACTGTAAGTACGCTTTGGATAAAAGCGTCTGCTAAATGGCATATATTATTATTATTATTATTATATTA
>NW_026278664.1:0-2305 GCF_023373465.1 Oncorhynchus keta | reverse complement strand
ATTTACATTTACATTTAAGTCATTTAGCAGACGCTCTTATCCAGAGCGACTTACAAATTGGTGCATACACCTTATGACAACCAGTGGAACAGCCACTTGCATCTAAATCTTGTTGGGGGAGAAGGATTACCTACCCTTACTTACCCTATCCTAGGTATTCCTTGAAGAGGTGGGGTTTCAGGTGTCTCCGGAAGGTGGTGATTGACTCCGCTGTCCTGGCGTCGTGAGGGAGTTTGTTCCACCATTGGGGGCCAGAGCAGCGAACAGTTTTGACTGGGCTGAGCGGGAACTGTACTTCCTCAGTGGTAGGGAGGCGAGCAGGCCAGAGGTGGATGAACGCAGTGCCCTTGTTTGGGTGTAGGGCCTGATCAGAGCCTGGAGGTACTGAGGTGCCGTTCCCTCACAGCTCCGTAGGCGAGCACCATGGTCTTGTAGCGGATGCGAGCTTCGACTGGAAGCCAGTGGAGAGAGCGGAGGAGCGGGGTGACGTGAGAGAACTTGGGAAGGTTGAACACCAGACGGGCTGCGGCGTTCTGGATGAGTTGTAGGGTTTAATGGCACAGGCAGGGAGCCCAGCCAACAGCGAGTTGCAGTAATCAAGACGGGAGATGACAAGTGCCTGGATTAGGACCTGCGCCGCTTCCTGTGTGAGGCAGGGTCGTACTCTGCGGATGTTGTAGAGCATGAACCTACAGGAACGGGACACCGCCTTGATGTTAGTTGAGAACGTCAGGGTGTTGTCCAGGATCACGCCAAGGTTCTTAGCGCTCTGGGAGGAGGACACAATGGAGTTGTCAACCGTGATGGCGAGGATCATGGAACGGGCAGTCCCTTCCCCCCGGGAGGAAGAGGAGCTCCGTCTTGGCTGAGGTTCAGCTTGAGAGGTGATCCGTCATCCACACTGATATGTCTGCCAGACATGCAGAGATGCGATTCGCCACCTGGTCATCAGAAGGGGAAAGGAGAAGATTAATTGTGTGTCGTCTGCATAGCAATGATAGGAGAGACCATGTGAGGTTATGACAGAGCCAAGTGACTTGGTGTATAGCGAGAATAAGAGAGGGGCCTAGAACAGAGCCCTGGGGGACACCAGTGGTGAGAGCGCGTGGTGAGGAGACAGATTCTCGCCACGCCCACCTGGCAGGAGCGACCTGTCAGGTAGGACGCAATCCAGCGTGGGCCGCGCCGGAGATGCCCAACTCGGAGAGGGTGGAGAGGAGGATCTGATGGTCTACAGTATCGAAGGCAGCCGATAGGTCTAGAAGGATGAGAGCAGAGGAGAGAGAGTTAGCTTTAGCAAAAGTGAGCGCCTCCGTGATACAGAGAAGAGCAGTCTCAGTTGAATGACTAGTCTTGAAACCTGACTGGTTTGGATCAAGAAGGTCATTCTGAGATAGCGGTAGAGCTGGCCAAGGACGGCACGCCCAAGAGTTTTGGGAGAAAAAGAGAGAAGGGATACTGGTCTGTAGTTATTGACATCGGAGGGATCGAGTGTAGGTTTTTTCAGAAGGGTGCAACTCTCGCCTCTTGAAGACGTGGAGGACGTAGCCAGCGGTCAGGATGAGCGATGAGCGAGGTGAGGTAAGGGAGAAGGTCTCCTACAGGCTCTAGTTTAGCCTTAATCTTTGGATTATTGTCCGGTCATGTGGTCCAGTGCTGCAAGGAAAGACTCGTTGCTGCAGCTTGGCCTCCAGAACAGAGCTTTACACGTTCTTGCTCTCAGAACTGTAATCAGAGGGCTGATATAAATACTATGCACGCCAGTCTCTCTTGGCTAAGAGTTGAGGAGAGACTGACTGCATCACATCTTTTTATAAGAAGCATTAATGTGTTGAAAATCCCAAATTGTTTGCATAGTCAACTTACACACAGCTCTGACACACACACTTACCCCACCAGACATGCCACCAGGGGTCTTTTCATAGTCCCCAAATCCAGAACAAATTGAAGAAAGCGTACAGTATTATATAGAGCCCTTATTTAATGGAACTTCCTTCCATCTCATTTACTTAAATAAACAGCCAACCTGGTTTCAAAAAACAGATAAAGTAGCGCCTCACGGCACAACGCCTCTCCCCATTGGACCTAGATAGTTTGTGTGTATGTATTGATATATAGGCTACGTGTTCCTTTTTAAAAATGTATGTAGTTCTTTCCTTGAGCTGTTGTCTATTAATGTTCTGTATTACGTTTCATATTCTGTGTTCTGTGTGGACCCCCAGGAAGAGTAGCTGCTGCTTTTGCAACAGCTAATGGGCTACCTAATAAAATACCCAACACCTCCTGGGGCTTTCTGCTACTCCAC
>NW_026278663.1:0-4993 GCF_023373465.1 Oncorhynchus keta | reverse complement strand
TCTAACCACCACTAAGACACCAGTCAACTGTCTCTAACCACCACTAAGACACCAGTCAACTGTCTCTAACCACCACTAAGACACCAGTCAACTGTCTCTAACCACCACTAAGACACCAGTCAACTGATCTCTAACCACCACTAAGACACCAGTCAACTGTCTCTAACCACCACTAAGACACCAGTCAACTGTCTCTAACCACCACTAAGACACCAGTCAACCTGCCAACTGTCTCTAACCACCACTAAGACACCAGTCAACTGTCTCTAACCACCACTAAGACACCAGTCAACTGATCTCTAACCACCACTAAGACACCAGTCAACTGTCTCTAACCACCACTAAGACACCAGTCAACTGTCTCTAACCACCACTAAGACACCAGTCAACTGTCTCTAACCACCACTAAGACACCAGTCAACTGATCTCTAACCACCACTAAGACACCAGTCAACTGACTCTAACCACCACTAAGACACCAGTCAACTGACTCTAACCACCACTAAGACACCAGTCAACTGACTCTAACCACCACTAAGACACCAGTCAACTGACTCTAACCACCACTAAGACACCAGTCAACTGACTCTAACCACCACTAAGACACCAGTCCGCCAACTGACTCTAACCACCACTAAGACACCAGTCAACTGACTCTAACCACCACTAAGACACCAGTCAACTGACTCTAACCACCACTAAGACACCAGTCAACTGACTCTAACCATCCACTAAGACACCAGTCAACTGACTCTAACCACCACTAAGACACCAGTCAACTGTCTCTAACCACCACTAAGACACCAGTCAACTGTCTCTAACCACCACTAAGACACCAGTCAACTGTCTCTAACCACCACTAAGACACCAGTCAACTGACTCTAACCACCACTAAGACACCAGTCAACTGACTCTAACCACCACTAAGACACCAGTCAACTGTCTCTAACCACCACTAAGACACCAGTCAACTGTCTCTAACCATCACTAAGACACCAGTCAACTGCCATGCTCTAACCACCACTAAGACACCAGTCAACTGACTCTAACCACCACTAAGACACCAGTCAACTGACTCTAACCACCACTAAGACACCAGTCAACTGACTCTAACCACCACTAAGACACCAGTCAACTGACTCTAACCACCACTAAGACACCAGTCAACTGACTCTAACCACCACTAAGACACCAGTCAACCTGCCAACTGACTCTAACCACCAGTAAGATACCAGTCAACTGACTCTAACAACCAGTAAGACACCAGTCAACCTCTCAACTGACTCTAACCACCACGAAGACACCAGTCAACCAGTCAACTGACTCTAACAACCAGTAAGACACCAGTCAACCTCTCAACTGACTCTAACCACCACTAAGATACCAGTCAACTGTCTCTAACCACCACTAAGACACCAGTCAACTGTCTCTAACCACCACTAAGACACCTGCCAACTGACTCTAACCACCACTAAGACACCAGTCAACTGACTCTAACCATCACTAAGACACCAGTCAACTGTCTCTAACCATCACTAAGACACCAGTCAACTGTCTCTAACCATCACACTAAGACACCAGTCAACTGTCTCTAACCATCACCACTAAGACACCAGTCAACTGTCTCTAACCACCACTAAGACACCAGTCAACTGTCTCTAACCATCACCACTAAGACACCAGTCAACTGTCTCTAACCATCACCACTAAGACACCAGTCAACTGTCTCTAACCATCACCACTAAGACACCAGTCAACTGTCTCTAACCACCACTAAGACACCTGCCAACTGTCTCTAACCATCACCACTAAGACACCAGTCAACTGTCTCTAACCATCACCACTAAGACACCAGTCAACTGTCTCTAACCACCACTAAGACACCAGTCAACCTGCCAACTGACTCTAACCACCACTAAGACACCAGTCAACTGACTCTAACCATCACTAAGACACCAGTCAACTGTCTCCTAACCATCACTAAGACACCAGTCAACTGACTCTAACCATCACTAAGACACCTAGCCAACTGACTCTAACCATCACTAAGACACCAGTCAACTGACTCTAACCATCACTAAGACACCAGCCAACTGACTCTAACCATCACCAAGACACCAGTCAACTGACTCTAACCATCACTAAGACACCTGCCAACTGACTCTAACCATCACTAAGACACCAGTCAACTGACTCTAACCATCACTAAGACACCTGCCAACTGACTCTAACCATCACCACTAAGACACCAGTCAACTGTCTCTAACCATCACCACTAAGACACCAGTCAACTGTCTCTAACCATCACCACTAAGACACCAGTCAACTGTCTCTAACCACCACTAAGACACCAGTCAACTGTCTCTAACCACCACTAAGACACCAGTCAACTGTCTCTAACCACCACTAAGACACCAGTCAACTGTCTCTAACCACCACTAAGACACCAGTCAACTGTCTCTAACCACCACTAAGACACCAGTCAACTGACTCTAACCACCACTAAGACACCAGTCAACTGACTCTAACCACCACGAAGACACCAGTCAACTGACTCTAACCACCACTAAGACACCAGTCAACTGTCTCTAACCACCACTAAGACACCAGTCAACTGACTCTAACCACCACTAAGACACCAGTCAACTGACTCTAACCATCACTAAGACACCAGTCAACTGTCTCTAACCACCACTAAGACACCAGTCAACTGTCTCTAACCACCACTAAGACACCAGTCAACCTGCCAACTGACTCTAACCACCACGAAGACACCAGTCAACTGACTCTAACCACCACGAAGACACCAGTCAACTGACTCTAACCACCACTAAGACACCAGTCAACTGTCTCTAACCATCACTAAGACACCAGTCAACCTGCCAACTGACTCTAACCACCACGAAGACACCAGTCAACTGACTCTAACCATCACTAAGACACCAGTCAACTGTCTCTAACCACCACTAAGACACCAGTCAACTGTCTCTAACCATCACTAAGACACCAGTCAACCTGCCAACTGTCTCTAACCACCACGAAGACACCAGTCAACTGACTCTAACCACCACTAAGACACCAGTCAACTGACTCTAACCACCACGAAGACACCAGTCAACTGACTCTAACCACCACTAAGAAACCAGTCAACTGACTCTAACCACCACTAAGACACCAGTCAACTGATCTCTAACCACCACTAAGACACCAGTCAACCTGCCAACTGACTCTAACCACCACTAAGACACCAGTCAACTGACTCTAACCACCACTAAGACACCAGTCAACTGACTCTAACCACCACTAAGACACCAGTCAACTGACTCTAACCACCACGAAGACACCAGTCAACTGACTCTAACCACCAGTAAGACACCAGTCAACCTGCCAACTGACTCTAACCACCACGAAGACACCAGTCAACTGTCTCTAACCACCAGTAAGACACCAGTCAACTGTCTCTAACGACCACTAAGACACCTGCCAACTGACTCTAACCACCACGTAAGACACCAGTCAACTGACTCTAACCATCACTAAGACACCAGTCAACTGTCTCTAACCATCACTAAGACACCAGTCAACTGTCTCTAACCATCACCACTAAGACACCAGTCAACTGTCTCTAACCATCACCACTAAGACACCAGTCAACTGTCTCTAACGACCACTAAGACACCAGTCAACTGTCTCTAACCATCACCACTAAGACACCAGTCAACTGTCTCTAACCATCACCACTAAGACACCAGTCAACTGATCTCTAACCATCACCACTAAGACACCAGTCAACTGTCTCTAACGACCACTAAGACACCTGCCAACTGTCTCTAACCATCACCACTAAGACACCAGTCAACTGTCTCTAACCATCACCACTAAGACACCAGTCAACTGTCTCTAACCACCACTAAGACACCAGTCAACCTGCCAACTGACTCTAACCACCACTAAGACACCAGTCAACTGACTCTAACCATCACTAAGACACCAGTCAACTGTCTCTAACCATCACTAAGACACCAGTCAACTGACTCTAACCATCACTAAGACACCTGCCAACTGACTCTAACCATCACTAAGACACCAGTCAACTGACTCTAACCATCACTAAGACACCTGCCAACTGACTCTAACCATCACCAAGACACCAGTCAACTGACTCTAACCATCACTAAGACACCTGCCAACTGACTCTAACCATCACTAAGACACCAGTCAACTGACTCCTAACCATCACTAAGATACCTGCCAACTGACTCTAACCATCACCACTAAAACACCAGTCAACTGTCTCTAACCATCACCACTAAAACACCAGTCAACTGTCTCTAACCATCACCACTAAGACACCAGTCAACTGTCTCTAACCACCACTAAGACACCAGTCAACTGTCTCTAACCACCACTAAGACACCAGTCAACTGTCTCTAACCACCACTAAAACACCAGTCAACTGTCTCTAACCACCACTAAGACACCAGTCAACTGTCTCTAACCACCACTAAGACACCAGTCAACTGACTCTAACCACCACTAAGACACCAGTCAACTGACTCTAACCACCACGAAGACACCAGTCAACTGACTCTAACCACCACTAAGACACCAGTCAACTGTCTCTAACCACCACTAAAACACCAGTCAACTGACTCTAACCACCACTAAGACACCAGTCAACTGATCTCTAACCATCACTAAGACACCAGTCAACTGTCTCTAACCACCACTAAGACACCAGTCAACTGTCTCTAACCACCACTAAGACACCAGTCAACCTGCCAACAATGTCTCTAACCACCACTAAGACACCAGTCAACTGTCTCTAACCACCACTAAGACACCAGTCAACTGTCTCTAACCACCACTAAGACACCAGTCAACCTGCCAACTGTCTCTAACCACCCACTAAGACACCAGTCAACTGACTCTAACCACCACTAAGACACCAGTCAACTGACTCTAACCACCACGAAGACACCAGTCAACTGAC
>NW_026278662.1:0-4818 GCF_023373465.1 Oncorhynchus keta | reverse complement strand
GCGTGGTAGTCTTTGATATCTTCACGTGGCGTGGTAGTCTTTGATATCTTTAGCGTGGAGTGGTAGTCTTTGATATCTTCAAGTGGCGTGGTAGTCTTTGATATCTTCAAGTGGCGTGGTAGTCTTTGATATCTTTACGTGAGTGGTAGTCTTTGATATCTTCATGTGGAGTGGTAGTCTTTGAGATCTTCACGTGGAGTGGTAGTCTTGATATCTTCAAGTAGCGTGGTAGTCTTTGATATCTTTACGTGGAGTGGTAGTCTTTGATATCTTTACGTGGAGTGGTAGTCTTTGGATATCTTTCTAGCAGTGGCGTGGTAGTCTTTGATATCTTCAAGTGGCGTGGTAGTCTTTGATATCTTTACGTGGAGTGGTAGTCTTTGATATCTTCACGTGAGTGGTAGTCTTTGATATCTTCAAGTGGCGTGGTAGTCTTTGATATCTTTATGTGGCGTGGTAGTCTTTGATATCTTCACGTGGAGTGGTAGTCTTTGATATCTTCACGTGGCGTGGTAGTCTTTGATATCTTCAAGTGGCGTGGTAGTCTTTGATATCTTCAAGTGGCGTGGTAGTCTTTGATATCTTTACGTGGAGTGGTAGTCTTTGATATCTTCACGTGGAGTGGTAGTCTTTGATATCTTCAAGTGGCGTGGTAGTCTTTGATATCTTCAAGTGGCGTGGTAGTCTTTGATATCTTCAAGTGGCGTGGTAGTCTTTGATATCTTTACGTGGTGAGTAGTCTTTGATATCTTCAAGTGGCGTGGTAGTCTTTGATATCTTCAAGTGGCGTGGTAGTCTTTGATATCTTTAGGTGGCGTGGTAGTCTTTGATATCTTCACGTGGAGTGGTAGTCTTTGATATCTTCAAGTGGCGTGGTAGTCTTTGATATCTTTCATGTGGAGTGGTAGTCTTTGATATCTTCACGTGGAGTGGTAGTCTTTGATATCTTCATGTGGCGTGGTAGTCTTTGATATCTTCACGTGGAGTGGTAGTCTTTGATATCTTCAAGTGGCGTGGTAGTCTTTGATATCTTCAAGTGGCGTGGTAGTCTTTGATATCTTCTAAGTGGCGTGGTAGTCTTTGATATCTTCAAGTGGCGTGGTAGTCTTTGATATCTTCAAGTGGCGTGGTAGTCTTTGATATCTTCAAGTGGAGTGGTAGTCTTTGATATCTTTCAAGTGGAGTGGTAGTCTTTGATATCTTCAAGTGGAGTGGTAGTCTTTGATATCTTCAAGTGGCGTGGTAGTCTTTGATATCTTCATAGTGGGAGTGGTAGTCTTTGATATCCTTTCAGGTGGCGTGGGTAGTCTTTGGAGTGTCTTCAAGTGGAGGGTAGTTTCTGATATCTTCAAGTGGCGTGGTAGTCTTTGTAGGAGTATTTTAGGTGGAGTGGGGAGTCTTTGAGTATCTTCAAGTGGCGTGGTAGTCTTTGATATCTTCATGGGAGTGGTAGTCTGATATCTTCAAGTGGAGTGGTTGTCTTTGGAGGTGTGCAGTCGTGCCTCCTCCAGTCGGTGGACTCCTCTCTTCATCTCTTCTCAAAACAGTGCGTTTTTAATCCTCTTCTCTCTTCCTCCTCTGGAAAGTGTTGTATGCGTAAAAACATGGCATGCATCCTGGTGGCGCAGTGGACTAATTCCATGGAAACAGATGTAGTTCGTACAATAAAAGTGAATGTAGTTTGCATGATTAAGGCCTAAGGGAAATAATTTTCTATGTGTTCATATCTGTAGCTTCGGGAGTTCAAAAAGTGAAACCCAAAATAAGATAGCAGTGTGATTAAAATCTTAAGGAAATATTCAGTGGAAGATTCAAAAACGCTCATTGAGTAATATGATTTTCGTGCTCAGAGCGTGAATAAAACTCTTCCATGGAAAATATTTAAGGAACTAGAATAAAACGCCTTCTCAGAACCTCTCTGCTAACATAAAAAAATAAACGTTCCTGTGAAAAGGCTAAATGTTCTATGCTTAAAATAAAGGTGAAATAGTTTGCTACTCCTACTGCCATCTCTCCTCGCCCGCCACGTGTTCGCACTACCCCGAGAGCTTCTGGCCAGCGCGGGTGGTGGCACCGGATCTCATCTCTCCCAAGTGGTTCTTTCTCTCTTTCTCCCCTTACCCATCTGTCTAGTTGCCTCCTTTGAATTCCATGCTGTCACAGTTACCAGCCCTTTCAAGCTTATCACATCTCTTATCATTTATCGCCCTCCAGGTTCCCTCGGAGAGTTCCATTTCAATGAGCTTGATGCCTTGATAAGCTCCTTTCCTGAGAGACGGCTCACCTCTCCCAGTTCTGGGCGACTTTAACCTCCCCACGTCTACCTTTGACTCATTCCTCTCTGCCTCCTTCTTTCCACTCCTCCTCTTTTGACCTCACATACCCTCTCACCCTCCCCCCTACTCACAAGGCCCAGGCAATACGCTTGACCTCATCTTTAGATGCTGTTCTTCCACTAACCTCATTGCAACTCCCCTCCAGAGTCTCAAGACCACTACCTTGTATCCTTTTCCTCTGCTCATCCAACACTTCCCACACTGCCCCTATCGGATGGTATCGCGCCCAGTCCCAATCTTAGGCTCTCCTCCCCCACTTCTCTCTCCTCTTCCATCCTATCTTCTCTTCCCTCTGCTCAAACTTTCTCAACCTATCTCCTGATTCTGCCTCCTCAACCCTCCTCTCCTCCCTTACCTGCATCCTTTGACTCCTATGTCCCCCTATCCTCCAGGCCGGCTCGGTCCTCCTCCCGCTCCGTGGCTCGACGACTCATTGCGAGCTCACAGAACAGGGCTCCGGGCAGCCGAGCGGAAATGGAGGAAAACTCGCCTCCCTGCGGACCTGGCATCCTTTCACTCCCTCCTCTCTACATTTTCCTCCTCTGTCTCTGCTGCTAAAGCCACTTTCTACCATTCTAAATTCCAAGCATCTGCCTCTAACCCTAGGAAGCTCTTTGCCACCTTCTCCTCCCTCCTGAATCCTCCCCCTCCCTCCTCCCTCTCTGCAGATGACTTCGTCAACCATTTTGAAAAGAAGGTCGATGACATCCGATCCTCGTTTGCTAAGTCAAAACGACACCGCTGGTTCTGCTCACACTGCCCTACCCTGTGCTCTGACCTCTTTCTCCCCTCTCTCTCCAGATGAAATCTTTCGTCTTGTGACGGCCGGCCGCCCAACAACCTGCCCGCTTGACCCTATCCCCTCCTCTCTTCTCCAGACCATTTCCGGAGACCTTCTCCCTTACCTCACCTCGCTCATCAACTCATCCCTGACCGCTGGCTACGTCCTCCGTCTTCAAGAGAGCGAGAGTTGCACCCTTCTGAAAAAACCTACACTCGATCCCTCCGATGTCAACTACAGACCAGTATCCCTTCTCTCTTTTCTCCAAAACTCTTGAGCGTGCCGTCCTTGCCCAGCTCTGCCGCTATCTCTCTCAGAAATGACCTTCTTGATCCAAATCAGTCAGGTTTCAAGACTAGTCATTCAACTGAGACTGCTCTTCTCTGTATCACGGAGGCTCCGCACTGCTAAAGCTAACTCTCCTCTCTGCTCTCATCCTTCTAGACCTATCCCGGCTGCCTTCGATACTGTGAACCATCAGATCCTCCTCTCCACCCTCTCCAGGTTAGGCATCTCTGGCCGGCCCACGCAGTTGCGTCCTGCCTGACAGGTCGCTCCTACCAGGTGGCGTGGCGAAGAATCTGTCTCCTCACCACGCTCTCACCACTGTCCCCCAGGGCTCTGTTCTAGGCCCTCTCTTATTCTCGCTATACACCAAGTCACTTGGCTCTGTCATAACCTCACATGGTCTCTCCTATCATTGCTATGCAGACGACACACAATTAATCTTCTCCTTTCCCCCTTCTGACCAGGTGGCGAATCGCATCTCTGCATGTCTGGCAGACATATCAGTGTGGATGACGGATCACCACCTCAAGCTGAACCTCAGCAAGACGGAGCTCCTCTTCCTCCCGGGGAAGGACTGCCCGTTCCATGATCTCCGCCATCACGGTTGACAACTCCATTGTGTCCTCCTCCCAGAGCGCTAAGAAACTTGGCGTGATCCTGGACAACACCTGACGTTCTCAGCTAACATCAGGCGGTGTCCCGTTCCTGTAGGTTCATGCTCTACAACATCCGCCGTCTGACCCTGCCTCACACAGGAAGCGGCGCAGGTCTAATCAGGCACTTGTCATCTCCCGTCTTGATTACTGCAACTCGCTGTTGGCTGGGCTCCTGCCTGTGCCATTAAACCCCTACAACTCATCAGAACGCAGCCCAGCCAGAACGTCTGGTGTTCAACCTTCCCAAGTTCTCTCCACGTCACCCCGCTCCTCCGCTCTCTCCACTGGCTTCAGTTGAAGCTCGCATCCAGCTACAAGACCATGGTGCTCGCCTACGGGCTGTGGGGAACGGCACCTCAGTACCTCCAGGCTCTGATCCCAGGCCCTACACCCAAACAAGGGCACTGCGTTCATCCACCTCTGGCCTGCTCGCCTCACCACTGAGGAAGTACAGTTCCCGCTCAGCCCAGTCAAAACTGTTCGCTGCTCCTGGCCCCCAATGGTGGAACAAACTCCCTCAAGCGCCAGGACAGCGGGTCAGTCCTGCAGCCTCCGGAGGACACCTGAAGGCCCACCTCTTCAAGGAATACCTAGGATAGGGTAAGTAAGGGTAAGTAATCCTTCTCACCCCCTTCTCCCCCCAACAAGATTTAGATGCAAGTGGCTGTTCCACTGGTTGTCATAAGGTGTATGCACCAATTTGTAAGTCGCTCTGGATAAGAGCGTCTGCTAAATGACTTAAATGTAAATGTTAAAT
>NW_026278661.1:0-15413 GCF_023373465.1 Oncorhynchus keta | reverse complement strand
ACACACAGGTGAGACTACTGATACCCACACACACAGGTGAGACTACTGATACCCACACACACAGGTGAGACTACTGATACCCCACACACACAGGTGAGACTACTGATACCCCCACACACACAGGTGAGACTACTGATACCCCACACACACAGGTGAGACTACTGATACCCCCACACACACAGGTGAGACTACTGATACCCCCACACACACAGGTGAGACTACTGATACCCACACACACAGGTGAGACTACTGATACCCACACACACAGGTGAGACTACTGATACCCACACACACAGGTGAGACTACTGATACCCCACACACAGGTGAGACTACTGATACCCACACACACAGGTGAGACTACTGATACCCACACACACAGGTGAGACTACTGATACCCACACACACAGGTGAGACTACTGATACCCACACACACAGGTGAGACTACTGATACCCACACACACAGGTGAGACTACTGATACCCACACACAGGTGAGACTACTGATACCCACACACACAGGTGAGACTACTGATACCCACACACACAGGTGAGACTACTGATACCCACACACACAGGTGAGACTACTGATACCCACACACACAGGTGAGACTACTGATACCCACACACACAGGTGAGACTACTGATACCCACACACACAGGTGAGACTACTGATACCCACACACACAGGTGAGACTACTGATACCCACACACACAGGTGAGACTACTGATACCCCCACACACAGGTGAGACTACTGATACCCACACACACAGGTGAGACTACTGATACCCACACACACACAGGTTGAGACTACTGATACCCACACACACAGGTGAGACTACTGATACCCACACACACAGGTGAGACTACTGATGCCCACACACAGGTGGGACTACTGATACCACACACACAGGTGAGACTACTGATCCCCACACACACAGGTGAGACTACTGATACCCCCACACACACAGGTGAGACTACTGATACCCACACACACAGGTGAGACTACTGATACCCACACACACAGGTGAGACTACTGATACCCACACACACAGGTGAGACTACTGATACCCACACACACAGGTGAGACTACTGATACCCACACACACAGGTGAGACTACTGATACCCACACACACAGGTGAGACTACTGATACCCACACACACAGGTGAGACTACTGATACCCACACACACAGGTAAGACTACTGATACCCACACACACAGGTGAGACTACTGATACCCACACACACAGGTGAGAGAAAGGGTGGGGTGCAGCACTCATAGTGCCACCTGGTGGTTACTTTATGAATTGCACCCTCTCCCTCGCATCCCCCCCTCTCCCTCGCATCCCCCTCTCCCTCGCATCCCCCTCTCCCTCGCACCCCCTTCTCCCTCGCACCCCTCTTCTCCCTCGCACCCCCTTCTCCTCGCACCCCCCTTCTCCCTCGCACCCCCTTCTCCTCGCACCCCCTTCTCCCTCGCACCCCTTCTCCTCGCACCCCCCTTCTCCCCTCACATCCCCCTTCTCCCTCGCACCCCCTTCTCCTCGCACCTCCCTTCTCCCTCGCATCCCCCTTCTCCTCGCATCCCCCTCTCCTCGCATCCCCTCTCTCTCGCATCCCCCTCTCCCTCGCATCCCCCCTCTCCTCGCATCCCCCCTCTCTCTCGCATCCCCCTCGTCTCTCATCCCCTCCCTCGCATCCCTCCTCTCCCTCTCATCCCCCTCTCCCTCGCATCCCCCTCTCCTCGTATCCCCCCTCTCCCCGCATCCCCCTCTCCCTCGCATCCCCCTCTCGTCTCTCATCCTCCTCTCCCTCGCACCCCTCTCTGTCTCTCATCCTCCTCTCCCTCGCACTCTCCTCTCGTCTCTCATCCTCTTCTCCCTCACATCCCCCTCTCCCTCGCACCCCCTCTCGTCTCTCATCCTCCTCTCCCTCGCATCTCCCCTCGTCTCTCATCCTCTTCTCCCTCGCATCCCCCCTCTCCTTCTCCCTCGCACCCCCTCTCCCTCACATCCCCCTCTCGCTCTCTCATCCTCTTCTCCCTCACATCCCCCTCTCCCTCGCGTCCCCCTCGTCTCTCATCCTCCTCTCCTCTCGTCTCCCCTCTCCTCTCGCATCCCCCTCGTCTCTCATCCTCCTCTCTAGGTGAACTCCTGCCCGTGACGAGCAGTGCATCCCTGGTGTTCGCTGTAGAAACAGGGCAGTCGGACGAAGACCTTTCACTGGAACAACCAGCCCCTGCTGGGGACAACAAGTCCTGAGACCCGGGCCACACCAGGACCAGAACAAGGTCTTACCGGGGTGAGTCTGGGTTACTCTTGGTTCTGTATTGTCTTGACTATACTTGGGACAAATCTAACTTGAGACATACCTGTAGGCTGGATAAACCTGCCTGGATTGGGCCGACCTGGATAAACCTACCTGGATTGGGCCGACCTGGATAAACCTACCTGGATTGGGCCTACCTGGATAAACCTACCTGGATTGGGCCTCATCTGGATAAACCTACCTGGATTGGGCCTACCTGGATAAACCTACCTGGAATGGGCCTACCTGGATAAACCTACCTGGAATTGGGCCTACCTGGATAAACCTACCTGGAATGGGCCTACCTAGATAAACCTACCTGGAATGGGCCTACCTGGATAAACCTACCTGGAATCGGCCTACTGGATAAATCTACCTGGAATGGGCCTACCTGGATAAATCTACCTGGAATGGGCCTACCTGGATAAACCACCTGGAATGGGCCTACCTGGATAAATCCTACCTGGAATGGGCCTACCTGGATGAACCTACCTGGATAAACCTACCTGGAATGGGCCTACCTGGATAAATCTACCTGGAATGGGCCTGCCTGGAATGGGCCTGCCTGGAATGGGCCTGCTTGAATGGGCCTGCCTGGATAACCTACCTGGAATGGGCCACCTGGACCAAACCTACCTGGAATAAACCTACCTGGATAAACCTGGATAAACCTACCGAATAAACTTACCTGGATAAACCTACCTGGATAAACCTACCTGGATAAACCTACCTGGATAAACCTACAAGGAATAAACCTACCTGGATAAACCTACCTGGATAAACCTACCTGGATAAACCTACCTGATAAACCTACCTGATTAAACCTACTCTGGATAAACTCACCTGTGAGTGATTCCAGATAAAACCAGGACAAAAAAGAACCACATTTTGGGATTTTGTAAAATTGTATCCATAGAGGAAGGATTATTGACATATTTTACGGTTTTTACATTTTGTATCTAAAGCATAATAAAAGTATTAATCAAATCTGGCATATTTCTGACATTTTGACCCATCTTACCTTACCCATCTTACTCCTACCCATCTTACCTACCCATCTTACCTACCCATCTTACCTTACCCATCTTACCTTACTCTATTTTACTTACGATTCATTTTACGCATTTGATCAGATTCTATCTTACATTACCCATCTTACCTTACCCATCTTACCTTACCCATCTTACCTTACCCATCTTACCTTACCCATCTTACCTTACCCATCTTACCTTACCCATCTTACCGTACCCATCTTACCGTACCCATCTTACCTTACCCATCTTACCTTACCCATCTTACCTTACCCATCTTACCTTACCCATCTTACCTTACCCATCTTACCTTACCCATCTTACCTTACCCATCTTACCTTACCCATCTTACCTTACCCATCTTACCTTACCCTCCTGGGAGACTCCATAGTGTTCAATCTGTAGTTGCCCCAAAGCAACAATCGGTGTGTTTTGTAATATGAGTCGTACCTACCCAGATAAACCCCATATGGGATGGGACACCATGTATAGTGTAGTCTAGAGATTCAACTCTGTGGCCTTGCCTACGTAGAGAATAGACTCACCTGGTTATGGAGCGATCTGACTGTTTAGTTCCTGTCACCTGGAGGGGTATTCTGTGTGTCAATGGAGAGGTTCCTGTCACCTGGTGGGGTATTCTGTGTGTCAATGGAGAGGTTCCTGTCACCTGGTGGGGTATTCTGTGTGTCAATGGAGAGGTTCCTGTCACCTGGTGGGGTATTCTGTGTGTCAATGGAGAGGTTCCTGTCACCTGGTGGGGTATTCTGTGTGTCAATGGAGAGGTTCCTGTCACCTGGAGGGGTATTCTGTGAGTCAATGGAGAGGTTCCTGTCACCTGGTGGGGTATTCTGTGTGTCAATGGAGAGGTTCCTGTCACCTGGAGGGGTATTCTGTGTGTCAATGGAGAGGTTCCTGTCACCTGGAGGGGTATTCTGTGAGTCAATGGAGAGGTTCCTGTCACCTGGTGGGGTATTCTGTGAGTCCATGGAGAGGTTCCTGTCACCTGGAGGGGTATTCTGTGAGTCAATGGAGAGGTTCCTGTCACCTGGAGGGGTATTCTGTGTGTCAATGGAGAGGTTCCTGTCACCTGGAGGGGTATTCTGTGTGTCAATGGAGAGGTTCCTGTCACCTGGAGGGGTATTCTGTGTGTCAATGGAGAGGTTCCTGTGACCTGGTGGGGTATTCTGTGTGTCAATGGAGAGGTTCCTGTCACCTGGTGGGGTATTCTGTATGTCACCTGAAAATTTTTCACAATAAGAGTTCTGATCACACACACACTGAGCAGTATGGAATCAACAGAACCTTTTTTGTGAATCTATAAACCACATTTCTAAAACTACTATTTTGAAACAGAACTTCCAAGAACTGGAGCCTATATGACGGGGACATTTTATTTTGAAAAGGCCTCTAAGACTTCTGGGAGATGTAGTCAGTGAACTGCGCACTGTCTTCCCTTTACTATACTTAGGCTTTTCTGTCTGGGTTTGACACGGCCTCTACTACTGGTAACCATGGATAAGGTCACACCACTACACAGTGCAGTATTGTTGTAGTAAATGCTATTTTTAAAGTAGAACGTCAGTATTCTCTCCTTCAGTCTACCTGTGTATATTCAATGGTCATATATCTGGAAGAAGTACGTTCTTTTATCCTCCGTCTGTCTGTCCGTCCGTCCGTCTGTCTATATCTGTACGATGATCTCACAGTAAAGCGTTGTTTTATTTCCTGTTTGTTGTTTTTACTACCTTTTTCTGACTGAACTGGCCAATCAGAGTTGGTTGTGTTATTTATGGTGTTGCCCAATAACTCCCCTTTTTTGACAATCAGATGTTAGAATCCTCCTCAGAACCTCCTCTGGAACGTTCTAGAGTCCTTCTCAGATCCTCCTCTGGAACGTTCTAGAATCCTTCTCAGAACCTCTTCTGGAACGTTCTAGAATCCTTCTCAGAACCTCTTCTGGAAAGTTCTAGAATCCTTCTCAGAACCACTATAGACCAGAGCCCTATTCCCTATACAGTAACACTACTTTAGACCAGAGCCCTATTCCCTATACAGTAACACTACTTTAGACCAGAGCCCTATTCCCTATACAGTAACACTACTATAGACCAGAGCCCTATTCCCTATATAGTGCACTACTTTAGACCAGAGCCCTATTCCCTATACAGTAACACTACTTTAGACCAGAGCCCTATTCCCTATACAGTAACACTACTTTAGACCAGAGCCCTATTCCCTATACAGTAACACTACTTTAGACCAGAGCCCTATTCCTTATACAGTAACACTACTTTAGACCAGAGCCCTATTCCCTATACAGTAACACTACTTTAGACCAGAGCCCTATTCCCTATACAGTAACACTACTTTTGACCAGAGCCCTATTCCCTATACAGTAACACTACTTTAGACCAGAGCCCTATTCCCTATACAGTAACACTACTTTAGACCAGAGCCCTATTCCCTATACAGTAACACTACTTTAGACCAGAGCCCTATTCCCTATACAGTAACACTACTTTAGACCGGAGCCCTATTCCCTATACAGTAACACTACTTTAGACCGGAGCCCTATTCTCTATACAGTAACACTACTTTAGACCAGAGCCCTATTCTCTATACAGTAACACTACTTTAGACCAGAGCCCTGTTCCCTATACAGTAACACTACTTTAGACCAGAGCCCTATTCCCTATACAGTAACACTACTTTAGACCAGAGCCCTATTCCCTATACAGTAACACTACTTTAGACCAGAGCCCTATTCCTATACAGTAACACTACTTTAGACCAGAGCCCTATTCCCTATACAGTAACACTACTTTAGACCAGAGCCCTATTCCCTATACAGTAACACTACTTTAGACCAGAGCCCTATTCCCTATACAGTAACACTACTTTAGACCAGAGCCCTATTCCCTATACAGTAACACTACTTTAGACCAGAGCCCTATTCCCTATACAGTAACACTACTTTAGACCGGAGCCCTATTCCCTATACAGTAACACTACTTTAGACCGGAGCCCTATTCTCTATACAGTAACACTACTTTAGACCAGAGCCCTATTCTCTATACAGTAACACTACTTTAGACCAGAGCCCTATTCCCTATACAGTAACACTACTTTAGACCAGAGCCCTATTCCCTATACAGTAACACTACTTTAGACCAGAGCCCTATTCCCTATACAGTAACACTACTTTAGACCAGAGCCCTATTCCCTATACAGTAACACTACTTTAGACCAGAGCCCTATTCCCTATACAGTAACACTACTTTAGACCAGAGCCCTATTCCCTATACAGGAACACTACTTTCGACCAGAGCCGTATGCTCACTGAGTGTTTGATGGGAAAGAGAAATAGAGTATTATTATTATTATTATTATTATATTAGTATAGTATTATAACAACTATTTTGATAAAAAACAAATGTTTTATTTTTGTACCGACACAGAGAGTCACCGTATTACTAACCTGAAACAAACGGCTCGACGATGACTCAATAAAATATATTCTGGATCGAGGTGACAAACGATCTTTGTGTGTGTGTGTGTGTGTGTGTGTGTGTGTGTGTGTGTGTGTGTGTGGATAAATAGCCAAGCGTGAGTTGAACTAGGCACTTGTTCACTCCCCTCGGGATTCTTAAAGTATTGGTTGGAAGTAGTGTCCAATGAGAGGAGGAAAAAATATCTGATACGGTCCAGTGTTTGGCAACGGCAGGAAGTAGATTTATATATTTATTATGCCTCACGTGGACCGGGTCACCGGGACCCTCCCGCTGCCCAACAGAGGCTGTGTGTAGAATGACAACCGGTTCTGTTAAGTGGACCGGGTCACCGGGACCCTCCCGCTGCCCTACAGAGGCTGTGTGTAGAATGACAACCGGTTCTGTTAAGAGCACACATACAGCTTTAGGGTGTGTGGGGGAGAAAACGCAAATAAATGACAGAGATCCTCTCCTGAGGAACAACCATATTGAGGTTATGTACAGAGAGAGATCCTCTCCTGAGGAACAACCATATTGAGGTTATGTACAGAGAGATCACCCACCTCCCCTGAGGAACAACCATATTGAGGTTATGTACAGGAGAGATCCCCCTGAGGAACAACCATATTGAGGTTATGTACAGAGAGATCCTCTCCTGAGGAACAATCATATTGAGGTTATGTACAGAGAGAGATCCTCTCCTGAGGAACAACCATATTGAGGTTATGTACAGAGAGATCACCCACCTCCCCTGAGGAACAACCATATTGAGGTTATGTACAGAGAGAGATCCCCCTGAGGAACAACCATATTGAGGTTATGTACAGAGAGATCCTCTCCTGAGGAACAATCATATTGAGGTTATGTAGAGAGAGAGATCCCCCACCTCCCCTGAGGAACAACCATATTGAGGTTATGTACAGAGAGATCCCCCCTGAGGAACAACCATATTGAGGTTATGTACAGAGAGAGATCCCCCACCTCCCCAGTGGCCCATTCGGATGCTGTACCCCGTACCTCCTCTCTGTGCCCCTGGCAGTGGCCCATTCGGATGCTGTGTCGTCACACACTAGGGGCTGGGAGATTTTTATATGAAGCTCATTTTAATTGTATGTTTTTTTGTGTGTGATATTCCAAATGCCTGTATTGACAGAAACAATATTCTGTGTTTTTGGGGGGGTTGTTTTTTTTTGCTTGAGAGGTTTGTCATATTGTCTCGTCTTCTTCGTTCCTTCTGCTGTGTGCATCTTCGCTCATGGTAGCCAGGTACTATTCTACTTGCTGTTTTTGTCTTTTTTACATTTTACTTTTTAAAGCATAAAGCTCTATTCTATAAGGAGTTGTCAACTCGTTCTCACTACTTTTTAAAGCATAAAGCTCTATTCTATAAGGAGTTGTCAACTCGCTCTCACTACTTTATAAAGCTCTATTCTATAAGGAGTTGTCAACTCGTTCTCACTACTTTTAAAGCATAAAGCTCTATTCTATAAGGAGTTGTCAACTCGTTCTCACTACTTTTTAAAGCATAAAGCTCTATTCTATAAGGAGTTGTCAACTCGTTCTCACTACTTTAAAGCATAAAGCTCTATTCTATAAGGAGTTGTCAACTCGTTCTCACTACTTTAAAGCATAAAGCTCTATTCTATAAGGAGTTGTCAACTCGTTCTCACTACTTTTTAAAGCATAAAGCTCTATTCTATAAGGAGTTGTCAACTCGCTCTCACTACTTTAAAGCATAAAGCTCTATTCTATAAGGAGTTGTCAACTCGTTCTCACTACTTTAAAGCATAAATCTCTATTCTATAAGTTGTCAACTCGTTCTCACTACTTTTTAAAGCATAAAGCTCTATTCTATAAGGAGTTGTCAACTCGTTCTCACTACTTTTTAAAGCATAAAGCTCTATTCTATAAGGAGTTGTCAACTCGTTCTCACTACTTTTTAAAGCATAAAGCTCTATTCTATAAGGAGTTGTCAACTCGTTCTCACTACTTTTTAAAGCATAAAGCTCTTTTCTATAAGGAGTTGTCAACTCGTTCTCACTACTTTTTAAAGCATAAAGCTCTATTCTATAAGGAGTTGTCAACTCGTTCTCACTACTTTAAAGCATAAAGCTCTATTCTATAAGGAGTTGTCAACTCGTTCTCACTACTTTTTAAAGCATAAAGCTCTATTCTATAAGGAGTTGTCAACTCGTTCTCACTACTTTTTAAAGCATAAAGCTCTTTTCTATAAGGAGTTGTCAACTCGTTCTCACTACTTTAAAGCATAAAGCTCTTTTCTATAAGTTGTCAACTCGTTCTCACTACTTTTTAAAGCATAAAGCTCTATTCTATAAGGAGTTGTCAACTCGTTCTCACTACTTTTTAAAGCATAAAGCTCTATTCTATAAGGAGTTGTCAACTCGTTCTCACTACTTTTTAAAGCATAAAGCTCTTTTCTATAAGGAGTTGTCAACTCGCTCTCACTACTTTACATAAAGCTCTTTTCTATAAGGAGTTGTCAACTCGCTCTCACTACTTTATAAAGCTCTTTTCTATAAGGAGTTGTCAACTCGCTCTCACTACTTTGATAAAGCTCTATTCTATAAGGAGTTGTCAACTCGTTCTCACTACTTTTTAAAGCATAAAGCTCTATTCTATAAGGAGTTGTCAACTCGTTCTCACTACTTTTTAAAGCATAAAGCTCTATTCTATAAGGAGTTGTCAACTCGTTCTCACTACTTTTTAAAGCATAAAGCTCTATTCTATAAGGAGTTGTCAACTCGTTCTCACTACTTTTTAAAGCATAAAGCTCTATTCTATAAGGAGTTGTCAACTCGTTCTCACTACTTTTTAAAGCATAAAGCTCTATTCTATAAGGAGTTGTCAACTCGCTCTCACTACTTTATAAAGCTCTATTCTATAAGGAGTTGTCAACTCGCTCTCACTACTTTTAAAGCATAAAGCTCTATTCTATAAGGAGTTGTCAACTCATTCTCACTACTTTTAAAGCATAAAGCTCTATTCTATAAGGAGTTGTCAACTCGTTCTCACTACTTTTAAAGCATAAAGCTCTATTCTATAAGGAGTTGTCAACTCATTCTCACTACTTTAAAGCATAAAGCTCTATTCTATAAGGAGTTGTCAACTCGTTCTCACTACTTTTTAAAGCATAAAGCTCTATTCTATAAGGAGTTGTCAACTCGTTCTCACTACTTTTTAAAGCATAAAGCTCTTCTATAAGGAGTTGTCAACTCGTTCTCACTACTTTTTAAAGCATAAAGCTCTATTCTATAAGGAGTTGTCAACTCGTTCTCACTCTGAGAAACACGGCCTCCTGATTTCCAACGTGACCGTTCTGTTCAAACATTTACATTTAAGTCATTTAGCAGACGCTCTTATCCAGAGCGACTTACAAATTGGTGCATTCACCTTATGACATCCAGTGGAACAGCCACTTTACAATAGTGCATCTAAATCTTTTAAGGGGGGTGAGAAGGATTACATTATCCTATCCTAGGTATTCCTTAAAGAGGTGGGGTTTCAGGTGTCTCCGGAAGGTGGTGATTGACTCCGCTGTCCTGGCGTCGTGAGGAGTGTGTTCCACCATTGGAACACACAGAACAGTCCAGTTTCATAACAATTCAGTTGTACCTTGTGAACTAGCAACTTGTTTTATTTTTTTAAAAGTTGGATACACTTGACATTTCTAGGTTTGTGTTTTTTGAGAGATTTTGTTGACGACACCTGTTTATATAATACTCTATCTGCTTCCAGAAGTGGGTCATTATTCGTTGAATGTGCGTTTTATGCATGGTGCTGGTCACGTTTCTAATAAAAAGGACCTTTTCATAGACTTTGCAAGCTAGATCATTGATTATTGCAACAACAAAACGACAACAAAAAGCAGGTTTGAACTAGTACTTTGATAAAACTGTACAGTTATTAGTGGGTTTTATAGTTGTGGAAGGGTTTATATTTAACCTAGGTATCATTTCACAAGCCCAGAATTTATTTATTATTATTTATTTTTTATTTTACCTTTATTTAACCAGTCAAGTCAGTTAAGAACATATTCTTATTTTCAATGAGGGCCTGGGAACAGTGGGTTAACTGCCTGTTCAGGGGCAGAACGACAGATTTGTACCTTGTCAGCTCGGGGGTTTGAACTCACAACCTTCCGGTTACTAGTCCAACGCTCTAACCACTAGGCTACGCTGCCGACTATTGCTGACTGTTTTTGTATTTTACCTTTTTAAAATGACAGTGTTATTTAAAGAAAACATTTTGAAAAATATATTTAGGTATGATTTTTAGGCCGTATTACCTCAGCCAGGTCACCCGGGTCAGAAGTCATTATTCGATGTCGGTCCATGTCTGAGGATGTCGGGAAACGATGTGGGAACCGACCACTAGGGGGCAACAGTGAGCGCTGTTACCTTCAGGTAGGTAACAGGCAGCCTCTGATTCCAAAGGTTGCATCTTATGAATCCAGCAATAATGTTTGTTTCTATCCTAAACCTTGGCCCTAACTTTAAAGATAAACGTTTATCCACTAACTCTGATTGGTTAAGATTAGGCACTAACTCTGATTGGTTAAAGGTTAGGCACTAATTCTGATTGGTTAAGATTAGGCACTACATTTACATTTACATTTAAGTCATTTAGCAGACGCTCTTATCCAGAGCGACTTACAAATTGGTGCATACACCTTATGACAACCAGTGGAACAGCCACTTGCATCTAAATCTTGTTGGGGGGAGAAGGGGTGGGTGAGAAGGATTACTTACCCTATCCTAGGTATTCCTTGAAGAGGTGGGGTTTCAGGTGTCTCCGGAAGGTGGTGATTGACTCCGCTGTCCTGGCGTCGTGAGGGAGTTTGTTCCACCATTGGGGGCCAGAGCAGCGAACAGTTTTGACTGGGCTGAGCGGGAACTGTACTTCCTCAGTGGTAGGGAGGCGAGCAGGCCAGAGGGTGGATGAACGCAGTGCCCTTGTTTGGGTGTAGGGCCTGATCAGAGCCTGGAGGTACTGAGGTGCCGTTCCCCTCACAGCTCCGTAGGCGAGCACCATGGTCTTGTAGCGGATGCGAGCTTCAACTGGAAGCCAGTGGAGAGAGCGGAGGAGCGGGGTGACGTGAGAGAACTTGGGAAGGTTGAACACCAGACGGGCTGCGGCGTTCTGGATGAGTTGTAGGGGTTTAATGGCACAGGCAGGGAGCCCAGCCAACAGCGAGTTGCAGTAATCAAGACGGGAGATGACAAGTGCCTGGATTAGGACCTGCGCCGCTTCCTGTGTGAGGCAGGGTCGTACTCTGCGGATGTTGTAGAGCATGAACCTACAGGAACGGGACACCGCCTTGATGTTAGTTGAGAACGTCAGGGTGTTGTCCAGGATCACGCCAAGGTTCTTAGCGCTCTGGGAGGAGGACACAATGGAGTTGTCAACCGTGATGGCGAGATCATGGAACGGGCAGTCCTTCCCCGGGAGGAAGAGGAGCTCCGTCTTGCTGAGGTTCAGCTTGAGGTGGTGATCCGTCATCCACACTGATATGTCTGCCAGACATGCAGAGATGCGATTCGCCACCTGGTCATCAGAAGGGGGAAAGGAGAAGATTAATTGTGTGTCGTCTGCATAGCAATGATAGGAGAGACCATGTGAGGTTATGACAGAGCCAAGTGACTTGGTGTATAGCGAGAATAAGAGGGGCCTAGAACAGAGCCCTGGGGGACACCAGTGGTGAGAGCGCGTGGTGAGGAGACAGATTCTCGCCACGCCACCTGGTAGGAGCGACCTGTCAGGTAGGACGCAATCCAAGCGTGGGCCGCGCCGGAGATGCCCAACTCGGAGAGGGTGGAGAGGAGGATCTGATGGTTCACAGTATCGAAGGCAGCCGATAGGTCTAGAAGGATGAGAGCAGAGGAGAGAGAGTTAGCTTTAGCAGTGCGGAGCGCCTCCGTGATACAGAGAAGAGCAGTCTCAGTTGAATGACTAGTCTTGAAACCTGACTGATTTGGATCAAGAAGGTCATTCTGAGAGAGATAGCGGTAGAGCTGGCCAAGGACGGCACGCTCAAGAGTTTTGGAGAGAAAAGAGAGAAGGGATACTGGTCTGTAGTTGTTGACATCGGAGGGATCGAGTGTAGGTTTTCAGAAGGGGTGCAACTCTCGCTCTCTTGAAGACGGGAGGGGCGTAGCCAGCGGTCAGGGATGAGTTGATGGCGAGGTGAGGTAAGGGAAGGTCTCCGGAAATGGTCTGGAGAAGGAGGGGATAAAGGTCAAAAGCGGGCAGGTTGTTGGGGCGGCCGGCCGTCACAAGGCCGCGGATTTCATCTGGAGAGAGAGAGGGAGAAAGAGGTCAGAGCATAGGGTAGGGCAGTGTGAGGCAGAACCAGCGGTGTCGTTTGACTTAGCAAGCGAGGATCGGATGTCATCGACCTTCTTTCAAAATGGTTGACGAAGTCATCTGCAGAGAGGGAGGAGGAGGGGGGAGGAGGGGAGGAGAAGGTGGCAAAGAGCTTCCTAGGGTTAGAGGCAGATGCTTGAATTTAGAATGGTAGAAAGTGGCTTTAGTAGAGACAGAGGAGGAAAATGTAGAGGAGGGAGTGAAAGGATGCCAGGTCCGCAGGGAGGCGAGTTTTCCTCCATTTCCGCTCGGCTGCCCGGGAGCCCCTGTTCTGTGAGCTCGCAATGAGTCGTCGAGCCACGGAGCGGGAGGAGGACCGGTGACCCTGGAGGGATAGGGGACATAGGGAGTCAAAGGGATGCAGTAAGGAGGGAGGAGAGGAGGGTTGAGGAGGCAGAATCAGGAGATAGGTTGGAGAAAAAGTTTGAGCAGAGGGAAGAGAAGATAGGATGGAAGAGGAGAGAGTAGCGGGGGAGAGAGAGCGAAGGTTGGGACGGGCGCGATACCATCCGAGTAGGGGCAGTGGGAAGTGTTGGATGAGAGCGAGAGGGAAAAGGATACAAGGTAGTGGTCGGAGGACTTGGAGGAGTTGCAATGAGGTTAGTGGGAAGAACAGCATCTAGTAAAGATGAGGTCAAGCGTATTGCCTGCCTTGTGAGTAGGGGGAGGGTGAGAGGGTGAGGTCAAAAGAGGAGAGGAGTGGAAAGAAGGAGGCAGAGAGGAATGAGTCAAAGGTAGACGGGGAGGTTAAAGTCGCCCAGAACTGTGTGAAGGTGGGCCGTCCTCAGGAAAGGAGCTTATCAAGGCATCAAGCTCATTGATGAACTCTCCTAGGGAACCTGGAGGGGCTTATAAATGATAAGGATGTTAAGCTTGAAAGGGCTGGTAACTGTGACAGCATGGAATTCCAAAGGAGGCAATAGACAGATGGGTAAGGGGAGAAAGAGAGAAAGACCACTTGGGAGAGATGAGGATCGGTGCCACCACCCCCCGCTGACCAGAAGCTCTCGGGGTGTGCGGCGAGAACACGTGGGCGGACGAGGAGAGAGCAGTAGGAGTAGCAGTGTTATCTGTGGTGATCCATGTTTCCGTCAGTGCCAAGAAGTCAGGGACTGGAGGGAGGCATAGGGCTGAGATGAACTCTGCCTTGTTGGCCGCAGATTGGCAGTTCCAGAGGCTACCCAGAGACCTGGAACTCCACGTGGGTCGTACGGCTGGGACCACCAGGTTAGGTGGTCGCGGCCACGCGGTGTGGGAGCGTTTGTATGGTCTGCAGAGGAGAGAACAGGGATAGACAGACACATAGTTGACAGGCTACAGAAAAAGGCTACGCTAATGCAAGGAAATTGGAATTACAAGCGGACTACACGTCTCGAATGTTCAGTTAAGCTTTACGTAGCAAGAATCTTATTGACTAAAATGATTAAAATGATACAGTAATGCTAAAGTAGGCTAGCTGGCAGTAGCTGTTGTTGACACTACACTAATCAAGTCGTTCCGTTGAGTGTAATAATTCTGCAGTGCTGCTATTCGGGGCTAGCTGGCTAGCTAGCAGTGTTGTTTGCGTTACGTTGAGTTAAAAGAACGACAATAGCTGGCTAGCTAACCTAGGGAATCGGTCTAGACTACAATTATCTTTGAAGACAAAGACGGCTATGTAGCTAGCTACGATCAAACAAATCAAACCGTTGTACTGTAATGAAATGAAATGAAAATGTGAAGCTACCTGACCGGGTTGTTGAATTCAAAACAGTAGACGTTGGCTAGCTGTTAGCAGTTAGCTGTTGGCTAGCTAGCAGAGTCTCCTACGTTAAGGACGACAAATAGCTGGCTAGCGAACCTCAGTGAATTAAGATAATCACTCCAAGGCTACACACACTAAACTACACAATTATCTTGGAAACAAAGACAGCTATGTAGCTAGCTAACACTGAACTAATCAAGTCGTACAGTTGAGTGAATAGCACTACAGTGATGCTAATCTGTGTGCGTTAGCTAGCTCCTGGGCGAATAGCAGTGAAGGCTACGTTAGGGCGACGAAATACGATAATTATGCAATTATCTCTGATACAAGGACGGCTATGTAGCTAGCTAAGAAGAAGATTAGACAAATCAACCGTTGTACTATAATGAAATGTAATGAAAAAGTTATACAACCTGCAGAGCGAAGTGCGAATGCGACCGCTCGCTCCAACCGGAACCG
>NW_026278660.1:0-56117 GCF_023373465.1 Oncorhynchus keta | reverse complement strand
TTGGGAATCCCAGCAGCCTCGCTGTTTGTGATTCTAGGCTTGTTTTGGTCTTGTGCCTAGCAACAGGTCAACAAGGCTGTATATCAGAAGTTAGGACGACTGCCACTGCTTGGCTCTGGGCGACTCCCAAAATGGCACCCTATTCCCTATATAGAGCACTACTTTTGACCAGGGCTCATTTAAAGTACTCAAATGACAGTAGGCTGCCTTTTCCAAGGTTACACAAAACCCAGGCTGTCCATTTTAGTCGCTGTTGGAAACAACCGCTCTTCTCTGTTGTGATACTGTCTCCTGCTTTTATCTCTCAGCTTGTGTGAATTGGCAAGAGGTTTAAAAATAACAAAAGACAGTTTTGAAGGTTTCCTGTCTGTGTTTATATGCGTAGTGCATACCACTGACAGAGCACCACTGACAGAGCACCACTGACAGAGCACCACTGACAGAGCACCACTGACAGAGTACCACTGACAGAGTACCACTGACAGAGTACCACTGACAGAGTACCACTGACAGAGTACCACTGACAGAGCACCACTGACAGAGCACCACTGACAGAGCACCACTGACAGAGCACCACTGACAGAGCACCACTGACAGAGTACCACTGACAGAGTACCACTGACAGAGTACCACTGACAGAGTACCACTGACAGAGTACCACTGACAGAGTACCACTGACAGAGTACCACTGACAGAGTACCACTGACAGAGTACCACTGACAGAGTACCACTGACAGAGTACCACTGACAGAGTACCACTGACAGAGTACCACTGACAGAGTACCACTGACAGAGTACCACTGACAGAGCACCACTGACAGAGCACCACTGACAGAGCACCACTGACAGAGCACCACTGACAGAGCACCACTGACAGAGCACCACTGACAGAGCACCACTGACAGGCACCACTGACGGAGCACCACTGACAGAGTACCACCGACAGAGCACCACCGACGGAGCACCACCGACGGAGCACCACCGACGGGCACCACCGACGGAGCACCACCGACGGGCACCGCCGACAGAGCACCGCCGACAGAGCACCGCCGACAGAGCACCGCCCGACAGAGCACCGCCGACAGAGCACCGCCGACAGAGCACCGCCGACAGAGCACCGCCGACAGAGCACCGCCAGACAGAGCACCGCCGACAGAGCACCGCCGACAGTACCGCTGACAGAGCACCACTGACAGAGCACCACTGACAGAGCACCACTGACAGAGCACCACTGACAGAGCACCACTGACAGAGCACCACTGACAGAGCACCACTGACAGAGCACCACTGACAGAGCACCACTGACAGAGCACCACTGACAGAGCGCCACTGACAGAGCGCCACTGACAGAGCACCACTGACAGAGCACCACTGACAGAGCACCACTGACAGAGTACCACTGACAGAGTACCACTGACAGAGTACCACTGACAGAGTACCACTGACAGAGTACCACTGACAGAGTACCACTGACAGAGCGCCACTGACAGAGCGCCACTGACAGAGCGCCACTGACAGAGCACCACTGACAGAGCACCACTGACAGAGCACCACTGACAGAGTACCACTGACAGAGTACCACTGACAGAGTACCACTGACAGAGTACCACTGACAGAGTACCACTGACAGAGTGCCACTGACAGAGTGCCACTGACAGAGCGCCACTGACAGAGCGCCACTGACAGAGCGCCACTGACAGAGCGCCACTGACAGAGCGCCACTGACAGAGCACCACTGACAGAGCACCACTGACTTCTTCAGAATTGTCTGTGTTTTTTAATATGTTGTGCCGTGAGTTAGTCGTCTGTGTCAGATCCTGTGATTCAAATGGAACCCTATTCCCTATGTAGTGCACTACTTTTGACCAGAGTCCTCCCCTATTCCCTATGCAGAGCCCTATGACCATTTGTGGACACATCCACTGGTTCTACTGGTGGTCACAGCTAACCTGAATGTCCTGTTAAATTCAATACAGCTCTCTGAAGAGCATCTGCTTTTTCCCCTCCTTCCCTCCCTCCTTCCCTCCTTCCCTCCTTCCCTCCCTCCTTCCCTCCTTCCCTCTCTACCTTTCCCTCCCCCTCTCTCCCTCTCTCCCTCTTTCCCTTTCTCCCTCTCTCCCTCTCTCCCTCTCTCCCTTTCTCCCTCTCTACCTTTCCCTCTTCCTTTCTCCCTCTTTCCCTCTCTCCCTTTCTCCCTCTCTACCTTTCCCTCTTCCTTTCTCCCTCTCTCCCTCTCTCCCTTTCTCCCTCTCTACCTTTCCCTCTTCCTTTCTCCCTCTCTCCCTCTCTCCCTTTCTCCCTCTCTCCCTTTCTCCCTCTCTACCTTTCCCTCTCCCTTTCTCCCTCTTTCCCTCTCTCCCTTTCCCTCTCTCCCTTTCCCTCTCCCTCTCTCCCTTTCCCTCTCCCCTTCTCCCTCTCTCCTTTCCCTCTCCTCTTCTCCCTCTCCCTCTCTCACTTTCCCTCTCCCCTTCTCCCTTCCCCCCCCTCTCCCTTTCTCCCTCTCTCCCTTTCTCCCTCTCTCCCTTTCCCTCTCCCTCTCTCCTTTCCCTCTCCCCTTCTCCCTTTCCCTCTCTCCCTTCTCCCTCTCTCCCTTTCCCTCTCCCCTTCTCCCTCTCTCCCTTTCCCTCTCCTCTTCTCCCTCTCCCTCTCTCACTTTCCCTCTCCCCTTCTCCCTTCCCCCTCTCTCCCTCTCTCCCTCTCTCCCTTTCTCCCTCTCTACCTTTCCCTCTTCCTTTCTCCCTCTTTCCCTCTCTCCCTTTCTCCCTCTCTACCTTTCCCTCTTCCTTTCTCCCTCTCTCCCTCTCTCCCTTTCTCCCTCTCTACCTTTCCCTCTTCCTTTCTCCCTCTTTCCCTCTCTCCCTTTCTCCCTCTCTACCTTTCCCTCTTCCTTTCTCCCTTTCTCCCTCTCTCCCTTTCTCCCTCTCTACCTTTCCCTCTCCCTCTCTCCCTTTCCCTCTCCCCTTCTCCCTTTCCCCCCTTCTCCCTCTCCCTCTCTCCCTTTCCCTCTCCCCTTCTCCCTCTCTCCCTTTCCCTCTCCCCTTCTCCCTCTCCCTCTCTCCCTTTCCCTCTCCCCTTCTCCCTCCCCCTCTCCCTCTCTCCCTCTCTACCGTTCCCTCCCCGTCTCTCTCTGCTGTCAGACTATTAATTTGCCTGTAACCTTGTTATTATTATCGTGCTCATCACAGCAGCAGTGAAACAGAATGAGCCTTGTTGTGGATTAATTCAAACCATATGATTTTCAGCTGGGTGTCTTGTCCTTCTGAATGGTGCTCTGTGTGCTTCTGTTGTATTGAAAACAGCGAGCGAACTCAGTACTACCTTTACCTTTAGAGAACGTGTTTAATATGCTTGCTGAGGTGTACGGCAGGTGGAGGTTCCCTCATTAACATGACTCTGTGGAACCAGTGACTGTCTGGGACGTCGTTATAAAGAACCCTTTGATATCTGCAGGGGAACATACCCACTGTTACTCAGCACTGGAGGAGGAGCATCATCACACACGCACACACACATATACACACGCACACACACACACACACACACACACACACACACACACACACATATACACACACTCACACTCACACTCCCCTCACGGCCCAAAACAATTGTTCCCTTGTTAACTCCAGCAGCAGATGTACCACCAGCTGATGGACTAACAGGCCAATCAAATATCTTTCCAAAGGCTTTCTGGGAACTGAGTGTAGATGAACATGCTTTGTTTGCAATGACTTAGAAAGTTCTTCATCCAATTTATATTATTGGGGATAGACGTGTCTCGTCTCTCATCTATCAGTACATTAAGATGTACAGACAGATTCTGTTATGACAGCTGCATGTTATCTCTACTGCTCTTAAAGATCTCTGAACACAGACAGTTGTAATATACACACTGGTTGCTGAGAGGACACCAGCTCATAATAACGTCCGGAAAAGAGTGAATGGAATGGTGTCAAACACCTGGAAACCATGGAAACCATGTGTATGATGTATTTGATACCATTCCACTGATTCCACTCCAGTCATTACCACGAGCCCCGTCCTCCCCAATTAAGGTTTCACCAACCTCCTACGATACGTGTGTGTGTGTGTGTGTGTGTGTGTGTGTGTGTGTGTGTGTGTGTGTGTGTGTGTGTGTGTGTGTGTGTTGTGTGTGTGTGTGTGTGTGTGTGTGTTCTGTGTGTGTGTGAGTCTGTAAGATTCAACAGGGGCTATCCCATCTCCTCTTTACTACTGACCTCTGTCTGCACATGCTTTATGACTTCTCTACAGGTCTGTCTGTCTATCATAGAGCTTCTCTACAGGTCTATCTGCTATAGAGCTTCTCTACAGGTCTGTATGCTATAGAGCTTCTCTACAGGTCTATCTGCTATAGAGATTCTCTACAGGTCTGTCTGCTATAGAGCTTCTCTACAGGTCTGTCTGCTATAGAGCTTCTCTACAGGTCTGTCTGTATATCATAGAGCTTCTCTACAGGCCTGTCTGTATCATAGAGCTTCTGTACAGATCTGTCTGCTATAGAGCTTCTCTACAGGTCTGTCTGCTATAGAGCTTCTCTACAGGTCTGTCTGCTATAGAGCTTCTCTTACAGGTCTGTCTGCTATAGAGCTTCTCTACAGGTCTGTCTGCTATAGAGCTTCTCTACAGGTCTGTCTGCTATAGAGCTTCTCTACAGGTCTGTCTGTCTATCATAGAGCTTCTCTACAGGTCTATCTGCTATAGAGCTTCTCTACAGGTCTGTATGCTATAGAGCTTCTCTACAGGTCTATCTGCTATAGAGATTCTCTACAGGTCTGTCTGCTATAGAGCTTCTCTACAGGTCTGTCTGCTATAGAGCTTCTCTACAGGTCTGTCTGTATATCATAGAGCTTCTCTACAGGCCTGTCTGTATCATAGAGCTTCTGTACAGATCTGTCTGCTATAGAGCTTCTCTACAGGTCTGTCTGCTATAGAGCTTCTCTACAGGTCTGTCTGCTATAGAGCTTCTCTTACAGGTCTGTCTGCTATAGAGCTTCTCTACAGGTCTGTCTGCTATAGAGCTTCTCTACAGGTCTGTCTGCTATAGAGCTTCTCTACAGGTCTGTCTGTCTATCATAGAGCTTCTCTACAGATCTGTCTGTATCATAGAGCTTCTCTACAGGTTTGTCTGCTATAGAGCTTCTCTACAGGTCTGTCTGCTATAGAGCTTCTCTACAAGTCTGTCTGTCTGTCATAGAGCTTCTCTACAGGTTTGTCTGCTATAGAGCTTCTCTACAGGTCTTTCTGTATCATAGAGCTTCTCTACAGGTCTGTCTGTCTGTCATAGAGCTTCTCCACAGGACGGTCTGTATTATAGAGCTTCTCTACAGGTCTGTCTGTATTATAGAGCTTCTCTACAGGTCTGTCTGTATTATAGAGCTTCTCTACAGGTCTGTCTGCTATAGAGCTTCTCTACAGGTCTGTCTGCTATAGAGCTTCTCTACAGGTCTGTCTGTATCATAGAGCTTCTCTACAGGTCTGTCTGCTATAGAGCTTCTCTACAGGTCTGTCTGTATTATAGAGCTTCTCTACAGGTCTGTCTGTATTATAGAGCTTCTCTACAGGTCTGTCTATTATAGAGCTTCTCTACAGGTCTGTCTGCTATAGAGCTTCTCTACAGGTCTGTCTGCTATAGAGCTTCTCCACAGGTCTGTCTGTATCATAGAGCTTCTCTACAGGTCTGTCTGTCTGTCATAGAGCTTCTCTACAGGTCTGTCTGTCTGTCATAGAGCTTCTCTACAGGTCTGTCTGTATTATAGAGCTTCTCTACAGGTCTGTCTGTCATAGAGCTTCTCCACAGGTCCGTCTGTATTATAGAGCTTCTCTACAGGTCTGTCTGTATCATAGAGATTATATACAGGTCTGTCTATCATAGAGCTTCTATACAGGTCTGTCTATCATTATAGAGTGGGGGGCTGCCTTAATTGACATTCACGTCTTCGGGGAACAGTGGGTTAACTGCCTTGTTCAGGGAAGAGTCTGGTTCAGGGAACAGTGGGTTAACTGCCTTGTTCAGGGGAACAGTGGGTTAACTGCCTTGTTCAGGGAACAGTGGGTTAACTGCCTTGTTCAGGGGAGCAGTGGGTTAACTGCCTTGTTCAGGGGAACAGTGGGTTAACTGCCTTGTTCAGGGGAACAGTGGGTTAACTGCCTTGTTCAGGGAACAGTGGGTTAACTGCCTTGTTCAGGGGAACAGTGGGTTAACTGCCTTGTTCAGGGGAACAGTGGGTTAACTGCCTTGTTCAGGGGAACAGTGGGTTAACTGCCTTGTTCAGGGGAACAGTGGGTTAACTGCCTTGTTCAGGGGCAGAACGACTGATTTTTTTACCTTGTCAGCTCAGGGATTTGATCCAGCAACCTTTCGGTTACTGGTCCAACGCTCTAACCACTAGGCTACTAGAGGTGTGTATAATGACACTGTCACTTCTCTCTCACTCTGAGGGGAGTCTGCCATACCAGAGTCATTTATAGATGCAGACCAGATGGAAAATTAAATAAAATGATCCACTTGATTTTGTGGGAAATGATTTGCTACCTGCCACATGTAGTCTCTTATCCACAGTAGTGAAGACTTTATCTAGTCAAGATCACTTAATATGATCACGAGTACCCCCAACTCATCCCGTTTAACAGCAACCTGTTGCCTGTTGTTATGAGAGACATGTTGTACGTACAGAAAACACCCACCAGACCAAAATGCTGGGCCTTATGGTAAATGGGGTCAGTAACATATTGTCCAAAACTGTGCTTCCTCTGTATGAAACCTCATTTCCATGCAGACAGCTAGTTACGTCTCTCCTCGATTTGCTCATTAAACCCTCATTTCCTCTCATTAAAGGGTTCTGGGCTGTTGACATCTGGGGTGTTCAGACAGGAACATGGCTCTCTCTGGGACATCCTGTACTTCAAGACCACAGCCAGATTCACTCAGACCCAGTAACCCTGGCCAGAGGACTGTACTGTAGCCCAGTCATAATGAATCATACTGGTTAGGTAAACATTGAGCTCAGTTAGACAGAGTCCAGTCAGGCAAAGAGTACGGCATTGTTCTTTCTGTTGGTGGAAAGTGATGTGCTGCAGGATGAGATCCCTGGTAGGTTCATGGTCAGTATGTTGTAGTGAGGTGCTGCAGGATGAGATCCCTGGTAGGTTCATGGTCAGTATGTTGTAGTGAGGTGCTGCAGGATGAGATCCCTGGTAGGTTCATGGTCAGTATGTTGTAGTGATGTGCTGCAGGATGAGATCCCTGGTAGGTTCATGGTCAGTATGTTGTAGTGATGAGATCCCTGGTAGGTTCATGGTCAGTATGTTGTAGTGAGGTGCTGCAGGATGAGATCCCTGGTAGGTTCATGGTCAGTATGTTGTAGTGATGTGCTGCAAGATGAGATCCTGGTAGGTTCATGGTCAGTATGTTGTAGTGATGAGATCCCTGGTAGGTTCATGGTCAGTATGTTGTAGTGAGGTGCTGCAGGATCCCTGGTAGGTTCATGGTCAGTATGTTGTAGTGATGTGCTGCAGGATGAGATCCCTGGTAGGTTCATGGTCAGTATGTTGTAGTGATGAGATCCCTGGTAGGTTCATGGTCAGTATGTTGTAGTGAGGTTCTGCAGGACGAGATCCCTGGTAGGTTCATGGTCAGTATGTTGTAGTGTTGAGATCCCTGGTAGGTTCATGGTCAGTATGTTGTAGTGTTGAGATCCCTGGTAGGTTCATGGTCAGTATGTTGTATTATGGTGCTGCAGGATGAGATCACTGGTAGGTTCATGGTCAGTATGTTGTAGTGAGGTTCTGCAGGACGAGATCCCTGGTAGGTTCATGGTCAGTATGTTGTAGTGAGGTGCTGCAGGATGAGATCCCTGGTAGGTTCATGGTCAGTATGTTGTAGTGATGAGATCCCTGGTAGGTTCATGGTCAGTATGTTGTAGTGATGAGATCCCTGGTAGGTTCATGGTCAGTATGTTGTAGTGAGGTGCTGCAGGATGAGATCCCTGGTAGGTTCATGGTCAGTATGTTGTAGTGATGTGCTGCAGGATGAGATCCCTGGTAGGTTCATGGTCAGTATGTTGTAGTGATGAGATCCCTGGTAGGTTCATGGTCAGTATGTTGTAGTGATGTGCTGCAGGATGAGATCCCTGGTAGGTTCATGGTCAGTATGTTGTAGTGATGTGCTGCAGGATGAGATCCCTGGTAGGTTCATGGTCAGTATGTTGTAGTGAGGTGCTGCAGGATGAGATCCCTGGTAGGTTCATGGTCAGTATGTTGTAGTGATGAGATCCCTGGTAGGTTCATGGTCAGTATGTTGTAGTGATGAGATCCCTGGTAGGTTCATGGTCAGTATGTTGTAGTGAGGTGCTGCAGGATGAGATCCCTGGTAGGTTCATGGTCAGTATGTTGTAGTGAGGTGCTGCAGGATGAGATCACTGGTAGGTTCATGGTCAGTATGTTGTAGTGAGGTTCTGCAGGATGAGATCCCTGGTAGGTTCATGGTCAGTATGTTGTAGTGATGTGCTGCAGGATGAGATCCCTGGTAGGTTCATGGTCAGTATGTTGTAGTGATGTTCTGCAGGACGAGATCCTGGTAGGTTCATGGTCAGTATGTTGTAGTGATGTGCTGCAGGATGAGATCACTGGTAGGTTCATGGTCAGTATGTTGTAGTGATGTGCTGCAGGATGAGATCACTGGTAGGTTCATGGTCAGTATGTTGTAGTGAGGTTCTGCAGGACGAGATCACTGGTAGGTTCATGGTCAGTATGTTGTCGTGTGGTGTTGTAGGTCTTCTTCAACTTATCCCACGACCATATTATTTACCAGAATAATACATTAGCCTCTAAAACATCATCAACTTATCTCCATTAAAACAGCGGAAGGAAGCAAACACAGTTTTTCTCCAGAAAATAATAAAATGTTCTATTATTTCAGGAGCTCATTTGTGTTGTTCTGTCTGTTGTGTTTTAACAGTTGATCTGACTGGAAGTGTGGAGAGTTTTTACAGCCGTGTTCCCTTTAAGAAGATGGTGTCTTATTCCGTCCGAAGCCGCGTCAACCTGAGTGACAAGCCTATCACTGAGGGGTAAGAGACCTTAGGGCGGTGTCAACCTGAGTGACAAGCCTATCACTGAGGGGTAAGAGACCTTAGGGCGGTGTCAACCTGAGTGACAAGCCTATCACTGAGGGGTAAGAGACCTTAGGGCGGTGTCAACCTGAGTGACAAGCCTATCACTGAGGGGTAAGAGGCCTTAGGGTGGTGTCAACCTGAGTGACAAGCCTATCACTGAGGGGTAAGAGACTTTAGGGCGGTGTCAACCTGAGTGACAAGCCTATCACTGAGGGGTAAGAGACTTTAGGGCGGTGTCAACCTGAGTGACAAGCCTATCACTGAGGGGTAAGAGGCCTTAGGGCGGTGTCAACCTGAGTGACAAGCCTATCACTGAGGGTAAGAGACTTTAGGGTGGCGTCAGAGTGACAAGCCTATCACTGAGGGGTAAGAGGCCTTAGGGTGTCAACCTGAGTGACAAGCCTATCACTGAGGGGTAAGAGACCTTAGGGCAGTGTTACCTGAGTGATAAGCCTATCACTGAGGGGTAAGAGGCCTTAGGGCAGTGTCAACCTGAGTGACAAGCCTATCACTGAGGGGTAAGAGACCTTAGGGCGGTGTCAACCTGAGTGACAAGCCTATCACTGAGGGGTAAGAGGCCTTAGGGTGGCGTCAACCTGAGTGACAAGCCTATCACTGAGGGGTAAGAGGCCTTAGGGTGGTGTCAACCTGAGTGACAAGCCTATCACTGAGGGGTAAGAGACCTTAGGGCGGTGTCAACCTGAGTGACAAGCCTATCACTGAGGGGTAAGAGGCCTTAGGGTGGCGTCAACCTGAGTGACAAGCCTATCACTGAGGGGTAAGAGACTTTAGGGCGGTGTCAACCTGAGTGACAAGCCTATCACTGAGGGGTAAGAGGCCTTAGGGCGGTGTCAACCTGAGTGACAAGCCTATCACTGAGGGGTAAGAGACTTTAGGGCGGTGTCAACCTGAGTGACAAGCCTATCACTGAGGGGTAAGAGGCCTTAGGGCGGTGTCAACCTGAGTGACAAGCCTATCACTGAGGGGTAAGAGGCCTTAGGGCGGTGTCAACCTGAGTGCCAAGCCTATCACTGAGGGGTAAGAGGCCTTAGGGCAGTGTTACCTGAGTGCCAAGCCTATCACTGAGGGGTAAGAGGCCTTAGGGCGGTGTCAACCTGAGTGCCAAGCCTATCACTGAGGGGTAAGAGGCCTTAGGGCTGTGTCAACCTGAGTGCCAAGCCTATCACTGAGGGGTAAGAGGCCTTAGGGCAGTGTTACCTGGGTCCCACTGGTTCTGGGGCTGAGAGACCTTAGGGCAGTGTTACCTGGGTCCCACTGGTTCTGGGGCTGAGAGACCTTAGGGCAGTGTTACCTGGGTCCCACTGGTTCTGGGGCTGAGAGACCTTAGGGCAGTGTTACCTGGGTCCCACTGGTTCTGGGGCTGAGAGACCTTAGGGCAGTGTTACCTGGGTCCCACTGGTTCTGGGGCTGAGAGACCTTAGGGCAGTGTTACCTGGGTCCCACTGGTTCTGGGGCTGAGAGACCTGAGGCCAGTGTTACCTGGGTCCCACTGGTTCTGGGGCTGAGAGGCCTTAGGGCAGTGTTACCTGGGTCCCACTGGTTCTGGGGCTGAGAGACCTTAGGGCAGTGTTACCTGGGTCCCACTGGTTCTGGGGCTGAGAGACCTTAGGGCAGTGTTACCTGGGTCCCACTGGTTCTGGGGCTGAGAGACCTTAGGGCAGTGTTACCTGGGTCCCACTGGTTCTGGGGCTGAGAGACCTTAGGGTGTTACCTGGGTCCCAGGTTCTGGGGCTGAGAGACTTAGGGCCTGGGTCCCACTGGTTCTGGGGCTGAGAGACCTTAGGGCAGTGTTACCTGGGTCCCACTGGTTCTGGGGCTGAGAGACCTTAGGGCAGTGTTACCTGGGTCCCACTGGTTCTGGGGCTGAGAGACCTTAGGGCAGTGTTACCTGGGTCCCACTGGTTCTGGGGCTGAGAGAGGGCAGTGTTACCTGGGTCCCACTGGTTCTGGGGCTGAGAGACAGGGCAGTGTTACCTGGGTCCCACTGGTTCTGGGGCTGAGAGACCTTAGGGCAGTGTTACCTGGGTCCCACTGGTTCTGGGGCTGAGAGACCTTAGGGCAGTGTTACCTGGGTCCCACTGGTTCTGGGGCTGAGAGACCTTAGGGCAGTGTTACCTGGGTCCCACTGGTTCTGGAGCTGAGAGACCTTAGGGCAGTGTTACCTGGGTCCCACTGGTTCTGGGGCTGAGAGACCTTAGGGCAGTGTTACCTGGGTCCCACTGGTTCTGGGGCTGAGAGACCTTAGGGCAGTGTTACCTGGGTCCCACTGGTTCTGGGGCTGAGAGACCTTAGGGCAGTGTTACCTGGGTCCCACTGGTTCTGGGGCTGAGAGGCCTTAGGGCAGTGTTACCTGGGTCCCACTGGTTCTGGGGCTGAGAGGCCTTAGGGCAGTGTTACCTGGGTCCCACTGGTTCTGGGGCTGAGAGACCTTAGGGCAGTGTTACCTGGGTCCCACTGGTTCTGGGGCTGAGAGGCCTTAGGGCAGTGTTACCTGGGTCCCACTGGTTCTGGGGCTGAGAGACCTTAGGGCAGTGTTACCTGGGTCCCACTGGTTCTGGGGCTGAGAGACCTTAGGGCAGTGTTACCTGGGTCCCACTGGTTCTGGGGCTGAGAGACCTTAGGGCAGTGTTACCTGGGTCCCACTGGTTCTGGGGCTGAGAGACCTTAGGGCAGTGTTACCTGGGTTCCACTGGTTCTGGGGCTGAGAGACCTTAGGGCAGTGTTACCTGGGTCCCACTGGTTCTGGGGCTGAGAGACCTTAGGGCAGTGTTACCTGGGTCCCACTGGTTCTGGGGCTGAGAGACCTTAGGGCAGTGTTACCTGGGTCCCACTGGTTCTGGGGCTGAGAGACCTTAGGGCAGTGTTACCTGGGTCCCACTGGTTCTGGGGCTGAGACACCTTAGGGCAGTGTTACCTGGGTCCCACTGGTTCTGGGGCTGAGAGACCTTAGGGCAGTGTTACCTGGGTCCCACTGGTTCTGGGGCTGAGAGACCTTAGGGCAGTGTTACCTGGGTCCCACTGGTTCTGGGGCTGAGAGGCCTTAGGGCAGTGTTACCTGGGTTCCACTGGTTCTGGGGCTGAGAGACCTTAGGGCAGTGTTACCTGGGTCCCACTGGTTCTGGGGCTGAGAGACCTTAGGGCAGTGTTACCTGGGTCCCACTGGTTCTGGGGCTGAGAGACCTTAGGGCAGTGTTACCTGGGTCCCACTGGTTCTGTTATAATTCACTACTTCAATCAATAACAAACATCTTCTTTAGGATAATGACAAAGTCTTTAGGAAAAGTGTTAGACAATTCCTGTTTAGTTTCCCCAAAGAAAAGGTGTGTGCCTGCTTTGTGTTTGTACCAGGTTCCGTGAGTGTGAACGGAGATGTGATGAAGACCCGTGTTGCCGTGGAATCGGATACGTCAGGGACACACAGTCACCTGGTCAGTTGTTATTTCAGTCAACATATTAACTGACATGTTTTTACAGTGCTGACAATTCCTCTGACATTCAAAGTTCAAGGGGCGAGAGAGAAGAGGGAAACAATCACAATATAGCTCCATAGTCCAAAGGAGACACAAATATTTCCTCTAAAGTGTCTTTGTGTGTGTGTCTGTGTGTGTGTGTGTGTGTGTGTGTGTGTGTGTGTGTGTGTGTGTGTGTGTGTGTGTGTGTGTGTGTGTGTGTGTGTGTGTGTGTGTGTGTGTGTGTGTGTGTGTGTGTGTGTGTGTGTGTCTTTGTGTGTGTGTGTGTGTCTTTGTGTGTGTGTGTGCTGTCTCCATCCAGGATCAGACATTCTCTGCCTGACTCTGAACAGCTTTGGTATCCAGACGTGTGGTGAAGGAGAACGGACAACCTGGAGAGTCCAGGACTGCACCCCCTCCAAAGTAGAAACCGGAGTGTATCCGCTTGGCTGGTACGAGAAACCAGGTGTGTGTAAACGCCCGAGGATAAGTAGGTACAGGGTGACTCCCAAATGGCACCCTATTCCCTATGGGCTCCTGGTCAAAAGTAGTGCACTACATTGGCCAACATCTTGTTGTCTCTTACCTTTTAAGTTTGATGTCTTGATGTTACTTTCTCTTCTGGAGAATAGTGACGGCGGCGTTGCCCTGGTTACAGTCCGTGTGTCCCAATTCGGGACACAGCGGTAATACATGTTTTCTCCAGTTGGTGTTGCTGAGCCACGTGATCTAGCAGACACATTGATTTAACCAAGTAGTTGTCTGATCGTTAAGGAGTTTATTACGTAATGACTCAGACGTTTCCATTGTTCTCCACAGTGAACCAGTGGACTAAATCACCACGGTTGTGCCCCAGTTTCCAACTACGTGTTCCTTCAGAGAACGGTGAGAGTGCAGTTAATATTTCACCTCAGGAGTTAGAATGTACAACAACATTACAGTGTTCGTTGGATACGTCAGCTACAATACACAGACTGACTGTGTGTTTATTCCTTCTGTATGTGTTTTATTTATTTAACCTTTATTTAACAAGGCAGTTCAGAACAAATTATTATTTACAATGACGGGCTACCCCCCCCCCTCCCCAGGCCAAACCCCCCCCCCCCTCCCCCCCGGCCAAACCCTCCCCTAATCCAGACAACGCTGGGCCAATTGTACGCCGCCCTATGGGACTCCCAATCACGGCTGGTTGTGATACAGCCCGGGCCCATAGGGCTCTGTTAAAAAATAGTGCATTATGGGGAATGGGGTGCTGTTTGGGCGACAACCCATTTCACATTTGTGTGTGTTTAAAGGGACCCCCCCCCCCTCACATCAAAGAGACAGACTAACATGGTCATCAAGCTTTCATTGTGCTGACGTGCTGAAATGTTTACAAGCCACAGTGTTTCCCAGTTAGCCTTTAATTACACTCACTTCCTCCATACCCTCCAGTAGCTAGAAACCTGTCCATTAGACAGAGGAGATACTGTCTCCAGTAGCTAGAAACCTGTCCATTAGACAGAGGAGATACTGTCTCCAGTAGCTAGAAACCTGTCCATTAGACAGAGGAGATACTGTCTCCAGTAGCTAGAAACCTGTCCATTAGACAGAGGAGATACTGTCTCCAGTAGCTAGAAACCTGTCCATTAGACAGAGGAGATACTGTCTCCAGTAGCTAGAAACCTGTCCATTAGACAGAGGAGATACTGTCTCCAGTAGCTAGAAACCTGTCCATTAGACAGAGGAGATACTGTCTCCAGTAGCTAGAAACCTGTCCATTAGACAGAGGAGATACTGTATCCAGTAGCTAGAAACCTGTCCATTAGACAGAGGAGATACTGTCTCCAGTAGCTAGAAACCTGTCCATTAGACAGAGGAGATACTGTCTCCAGTAGCTAGAAACCTGTCCATTAGACAGAGGAGATACTGTCTCCAGTAGCTAGAAACCTGTCCATTAGACAGAGGAGATACTGTCTCCAGTAGCTAGAAACCTGTCCATTAGACAGAGGAGATACTGTCTACAGTAGCTAGAAACCTGTCCATTAGACAGAGGAGATACTGTCTCCAGTAGCTAGAAACCTGTCCATTAGACAGAGGAGATACTGTCTCCAACGGCTCCAGTAGCTAGAAACCTGTCCATTAGACAGAGGGATACTGTCTACAGTAGCTAGAAACCTGTCCATTAGACAGAGGAGATACTGTCTCCAGTAGCTAGAAACCTGTCCATTAGACAGAGGAGATACTGTCTCCAACGGCTCCAGTAGCTAGAAACCTGTCCATTAGACAGAGGAGATACTGTCTCCAGTAGCTAGAAACCTGTCCATTAGACAGAGGAGAGTACAGGCTTTTAGCTGCTCTCATTACTATCTAGCACAGTGGATAGTGTTGGAATTGGATGCTTTAGAGAGCTCTGTCCTTTTGACATTAAAATACATTTCAATGGCTGCATCCCAAATATGGAGACTTTTACCTTGTGCAGGACACTGAACAGAGCCCTATGGGGCAATGTGTTAGATGTAGACACTGAACAGAGCCCTATGGGGCAATGTGTTAGATGTAGACACTGAACAGAGCCCTATGGGGCAATGTGTTAGATGTAGACAATGTGTTAGATGTAGACAATGTGTTAGATGTAGACAATGTGTTAGCTGTAGACACTGTGTTAGATGTAGACAATGTGTTAGATGTAGACAATGTGTTAGATGTAGACAATGTGTTAGATGTAGACAATGTGTTAGATGTAGACAATGTGTTAGACAATGTGTTAGATGTAGACAATGTGTTAGATGTAGACAATGTGTTAGATGTAGACAATGTGTTAGATGTAGACAATGTGTTAGACACTGTGTTAGATGTAGACAGTGTTAGATGTAGACAATGTGTTAGATGTAGACAATGTGTTAGACAATGTGTTAGATGTAGACAATGTGTTAGATGAGACAATGTGTTAGACAATGTGTTAGATGTAGACAATGTGTTAGATGAGACAATGTGTTAGATGTAGACAATGTGTTAGATGTAGACAATGTGTTAGATGTAGACAATGTGTTAGATGTAGACAATGTGTTAGATGTAGACAATGTGTTAGATGTAGACAATGTGTTAGATGTAGACAATGTGTTAGATGTAGACAATGTGTTAGATACAGACAATGTGTTAGATGTAGACAATGTGATAGATGTAGACAATGTGTTAGATGTAGACAATGTGTTAGATGTAGACAATGTGTTAGATGTAGACAATGTGTTAGATGTAGACAATGTGTTAGATGTAGACAATGTGTTAGACACTGTGTTAGATGTAGACAATGTGTTAGATGTAGACAATGTGTTAGATGTAGACACTGTGTTAGATGTAGACAATGTGTTAGACAATGTGTTAGATGTAGACAATGTGTTAGATGTAGACAATGTGTTAGATGTAGACAATGTGTTAGATGTAGACAATGTGTTAGACACTGTGTTAGATGTAGACAATGTGTTAGATGTAGACAATGTGTTAGACACTGTGTTAGATGTAGACAATGTGTTAGATGTAGACAATGTGTTAGACACTGTGTTAGATGTAGACAATGTGTTAGATGTAGACAATGTGTTAGACAATGTGTTAGATGTAGACAATGTGTTAGATGTAGACAATGTGTTAGATGTAGACAATGTGTTAGATGTAGACAATGTGTTAGACACTGTGTTAGATGTAGACAGTGTTAGATGTAGACAATGTGTTAGATGTAGACAATGTGTTAGACAATGTGTTAGATGTAGACAATGTGTTAGATGTAGACAATGTGTTAGACAATGTGTTAGATGTAGACAATGTGTTAGATGTAGACAATGTGTTAGATGTAGACAATGTGTTAGATGTAGACAATGTGTTAGATGTAGACAATGTGTTAGATGTAGACAATGTGTTAGATGTAGACAATGTGTTAGATGTAGACAATGTGTTAGATGTAGACAATGTGTTAGATGTAGACAATGTGTTAGATACAGACAATGTGTTAGATGTAGACAATGTGTTAGATGTAGACAATGTGTTAGATGTAGACAATGTGTTAGATGTAGACAATGTGTTAGATGTAGACAATGTGTTAGATGCAGACACTGTGTTAGATGTAGACACTGTGTTAGATGTAGACAATGTGTTAGATGTAGACACTGTGTTAGATGTAGACAATGTGTTAGATGTAGACAATGTGTTAGATGTAGACAATGTGTTAGATGTAGACACTGTGTTAGATGCAGACAATGTGTTAGATGTAGACAATGTGTTAGATGTAGACAATGTGTTAGATGTAGACAATGTGTTAGATGTAGACAATGTGTTAGATGTAGACAATGTGTTAGATGTAGACAATGTGTTAGATGTAGACAATGTGTTAGATGCAGACAATGTGTTAGATGTAGACAATGTGTTAGATGTAGACACTGTGTTAGATGCAGACAATGTGTTAGATACAGACAATGTGTTAGATGTAGACAATGTGTTAGACAATGTGTTAGATGTAGACAATGTGTTAGATGTAGACAATGTGTTAGATGTAGACAATGTGTTAGATGTAGACAATGTGTTAGATGTAGACAATGTGTTAGATGTAGACAATGTGTTAGATGTAGACAATGTGTTAGATACAGACAATGTGTTAGATACAGACAATGTGTTAGATGTAGACAATGTGTTGTGTTAGATGTAGACAATGTGTTAGATGTAGACAATGTGTTAGATGTAGACAATGTGTTAGATGTAGACAATGTGTTAGATGTAGACAATGTGTTAGATGTAGACAATGTGTTAGATGTAGACAATGTGTTAGATGTAGACAATGTGTTAGATGTAGACAATGTGTTAGATGTAGACAATGTGTTAGATGTAGACAATGTGTTAGATGTAGACAATGTGTTAGATGTAGACAATGTGTTAGATACAGACAATGTGTTAGATGTAGACAATGACAATGTGTTAGATGTAGACAATGTGTTAGACAATGTGTTAGACAATGTGTTAGATGTAGACAATGTGTTAGATGTAGACAATGTGTTAGATGTAGACAATGTGTTAGATGTAGACAATGTGTTAGATGTAGACAATGTGTTAGACAATGTAGACAATGTGTTAGATGTAGACAATGTGTTAGATGTAGACAATGTGTTAGATGTAGACAATGTGTTAGATGTAGACAATGTGTTAGATGTAGACAATGTGTTAGATGTAGACAATGTGTTAGTTAGATGTAGACAATGTGTTAGATGTAATGTGTTACAATGTGTTAGATGTAGACAATGTGTTAGATGTAGACAATGTGTTAGATGTAGACAATGTGTTAGATGTAGACAATGTGTTAGATGTAGACAATGTGTTAGATGTAGACAATGTGTTAGATGTGTTAGATGTAGACAATGTGTTAGATGTAGACAATGTGTTAGATGTAGACAATGTGTTAGATGTAGACAATGTGTTAGATGTAGACAATGTGTTAGATGTAGACAATGTGTTAGATGTAGACAATGTGTTAGATGTAGACAATGTGTTAGATACAGACAATGTGTTAGATGTAGACAATGTGTTAGATGTAGACAATGTGTTAGATGTAGACAATGTGTTAGATGCAGACAATGTGTTAGATGTAGACAATGTGTTAGATGTAGACAATGTGTTAGACAATGTGTTAGATGTAGACAATGTGTTAGATGTAGACAATGTGTTAGATGTAGACAATGTGTTAGATGTAGACAATGTGTTAGATGTAGACAATGTTAGACAATGTGTTAGATGTAATGACAATGTGTTAGATGTAGACAATGTGTTAGATGTAGACAATGTGTTAGACAATGTGTTAGATGTAGACAATGTGTTAGATGTAGACAATGTGTTAGATGTAGACAATGTGTTAGATGTAGACAATGTGTTAGATGTAGACAATGTGTTAGATGTAGACAATGTGTTAGACAGACAATGTGTTAGATGTAGATGTGTTAGATGTAGACAATGTGTTAGATGTAGACAATGTGTTAGATGTAGACAATGTGTTAGAGACAATGTGTTATGTAGACAATGTGTTAGATGTAGACAATGTGTTAGATGTAGACAATGTGTTAGATGACAATGTGTTAGACAATGTGTTAGATGTAGACAATGTGTTAGATGTAGACAATGTGTTAGATGTAGACAATGTGTTAGATGTAGACAATGTGTTAGATGTAGACAATGTGTTAGATGTAGACAATGTGTTAGATGTAGACAATGTGTTAGATGTAGACAATGTGTTAGATGTAGACAATGTGTTAGATGTAGACAATGTGTTACAATGTGTTAGATGTAGACAATGTGTTAGATGTAGACAATGTGTTAGATGTAGACAATGTGTTAGATGTAGACAATGTGTTAGATGTAGACAATGTGTTAGATGTAGACAATGTGTTAGATGTGTTAGATGTGTTAGACAATGTGTTAGATGTGTTAGATGTAGACAATGTGTTAGATGTAGACAATGTGTTAGATGTAGACAATGTGTTAGATGTAGACAATGTGTTAGACAATGTGTTAGATGTAGACAATGTGTTAGATGTAGACAATGTGTTAGATGTAGACAATGTGTTAGATGTAGACAATGTGTTAGACAATGTGTTAGATGTGTGTTAGATGTAGACAATGTGTTAGATGTAGACAATGTGTTAGATGTAGACAATGTGTTAGATGTAGACAATGTGTTAGATGTAGACAATGTGTTAGATGTAGACAATGTGTTAGATGTAGACAATGTGTTAGATGTAGACAATGTGATGTAGACAATGTGTTAGATGTAGACAATGTGTTAGATGCCAGTGTTAGATGTAGACAATGTGTTAGATGTAGACAATGTGTTAGATGTGTTAGATGTAGACAATGTGTTAGATGGTTAGATGTAGACAATGTGTTAGATGTAGACAATGTGTTAGATGTAGACAATGTGTTAGATGTAGACAATGTGTTAGATGTAGACAATGTGTTAGATGTAGACAATGTGTTGATGTAGACAATGTGTTAGATGTAGACAATGTGTTAGATGTAGACAATGTGTTAGATGTAGACAATGTGTTAGATGTAGACAATGTGTTAGATGTAGACAATGTGTTAGACAATGTGTTAGATGTAGACAATGTGTTAGATGTCTGTGTTAGATGTAGACAATGTGTTAGATGTAGACAATGTGTTAGATGTAGACTGTGTTGATGTAGACAATGTGTTAGATCCAATGTGTTAGATGTGACAATGTGTTAGATCAGTAAAGACAATGTGGATGTAGACAATGTGTTAGATGTAGACAATGTGATGGTGACAATCCTGGTCTCTCCTGACAATGTGTTAGATGTAGACAATGTGTTAGATGTAGACAATGTGTCTAGACATCATGTCCCAATGTGAGATGTAGACAATGTGTTAGATGTAGACAATGTGTTAGATGTAGACAATGTGTCTCCTGATGTGACAATGTGTTAGATGTAGACAATGTCTTGTTAGATGTAGACAATGTCTCCTGTCTGTAGACAACGTGTTCGGTCTCAATGTCTGTTAGATGTATCCCCTGGTCTCTAAAGATGTGCCCTGCCAGTGAGTTTGAGTGAGTGCCCCTCCTGGATGGTCCTCCTGGTGTCCCCCCTCTCACGTCTGGACATTATTCACATCTCCTGTAAAGACCCTCCTGAGGACCTGGTCAGGACCAGAGACTGGTGTCTGTCTGTGAGAAACTCTTCATCTGTGCCTGTCTGTGACCCTCCTCGGTCTCTCTGGACACATGTCTGGCAAGAGGGTGCCCCTCCTCGGTCTCTCCTGTCTGTGCCCCTCATCTGTGCCCCTCCTCGGTCTCTCCTGTCTGTGCCCCTCCTCGGTCTCTCCTGTCTGAGCCCCTCCTTGGTCTCTCCTGTCTGTGCCCCTCCTCGGTCTCTCCTGTCTGTGACCCTCCTCGGTCTCTCCTGTCTGTGACCCTCCTCGGTCTCTCCTGTCTGTGCCCCTCCTCGGTCTCTCCTGTCTGTGACCCTCCTCGGTCTCTCCTGTCTGTGACCCTCCTCGGTCTCTCCTGTCTGTGCCCCTCCTCGGTCTCTCCTGTCTGTGCCCCTCCTCGGTCTCTCCTGTCTGTGCCCCTCCTCGGTCTCTCCTGTCTGTGCCCCTCCTCGGTCTCTCCTGTCTGTGCCCCTCTGTCTCTCCTGTCTGTGACCCTCCTCGGTCTCTCCTGTCTGTGACCCTCCTCGGTCTCTCTTGTCTGTGACCCTCCTCGGTCTCTCCTGTCTGAGCCCCTCATCTGTGCCCCTCCTCGGTCTCTCCTGTCTGTGCCCCTCATCTGTGCCCCTCCTCGGTCTCTCCTGTCTGTGCCCCTCATCTGTGCCCCTCCTCGGTCTCTCCTGTCTGTGCCCCTCATCTGTGCCCCTCCTCGGTCTCTCCTGTCTGTGCCCCTCCTCGGTCTCTCCTGTCTGTGCCCCTCATCTGTGCCCCTCCTCGGTCTCTCCTGTCTGTGCCCCTCATCTGTGCCCCTCCTCAGTCTCTCCTGTCTGTGCCCCTCATCTGTGCCCCTCCTCGGTCTCTGCTGTCTGTGCCCCTCCTCGGTCTCTCCTGTCTGTGCCCCTCATCTGTGCCCCTCCTCGGTCTCTCCTGTCTGTGCCCCTCCTCGGTCTCTCCTGTCTGTGCCCCTCCTCGGTCTCTCCTGTCTGTGACCCTCCTCGGTCTCTCCTGTCTGTGACCCTCCTCGGTCTCTCCTGTCTGTGCCCCTCATCTGTGCCCCTCCTCGGTCTCTCCTGTCTGTGCCCCTCATCTGTGCCCCTCCTCGGTCTCTCCTCCTGTCCCCTCATCTGTGCCCCTCCTCGGTCTCTCCTGTCTGTGCCCCTCATCTGTGCCCCTCCTCGGTCTCTCCTGTCTGTGCCCCTCCTCGGTCTCTCCTGTCTGTGCCCCTCATCTGTGCCCCTCCTCGGTCTCTCCTGTCTGTGCCCCTCATCTGTGCCCCTCCTCAGTCTCTCCTGTCTGTGCCCCTCATCTGTGCCCCTCCTCGGTCTCTGCTGTCTGTGCCCCTCCTCGGTCTCTCCTGTCTGTGCCCTCATCTGTGCCCCTCCTCGGTCTCTCCTGTCTGTGCCCCTCCTCGGTCTCTCCTGTCTGTGCCCCTCCTCGGTCTCTCCTGTCTGTGCCCCTCCTCGGTCTCTCTTGTCTGTGCCCCTCCTCGGTCTCTCCTGTCTGTACCCCTCATCTGTGACCCTCCTCGTTCTCTCCTGTCTGTGCCCCTCATCTGTGCCCCTCCTCGGTCTCTCCTGTCTGTGCCCCTCCTCGGTCTCTCCTGTCTGTACCCCTCATCTGTGACCCTCCTCGTTCTCTCCTGTCTGTGCCCCTCCTCGGTCTCTCCTGTCTGTGCCCCTCATCTGTGCCCCTCCTCAGTCTCTCCTGTCTGTGCCCCTCATCTGTGCCCCTCCTCGGTCTCTCCTGTCTGTGCCCCTCCTCTTGTCCCTCCTCTGTCCTCCTGTCTGTGCCCCTCCTCGGTCTCTCCTGTCTGTGCCCCTCCTCGGTCTCTCCTGTCTGTGCCCCTCCTCGGTCTCTCTTGTCTGTGCCCCTCCTCGGTCTCTCCTGTCTGTACCCCTCATCTGTGACCCTCCTCGTTCTCTCCTGTCTGTGCCCCTCATCTGTGCCCCTCCTCGGCCTCTCCTGTCTGTGCCCCTCCTCGGTCTCTCCTGTCTGTACCCCTCATCTGTGACCCTCCTCGTTCTCTCCTGTCTGTGCCCCTCATCTGTGCCCCTCCTCGGTCTCTCCTGTCTGTGCCCCTCATCTGTGACCCTCCTCGTTCTCTCCTGTCTGTGCCCCTCATCTTGTGCCCCTCCTCGGTCTCTCCTGTCTGTGCCCCTCATCTGTGACCCTCCTCGGTCTCTCCTGTCTGTGCCCCTCATCTCCCTCCTCGGTCTCTCCTGTCTGTGCCCCTCCTCTCTCTCCTGTCTGTGCCCCTCCTCGGTCTCTCCTGTCTGTGCCCCTCCTCGGTCTCTCCTGTCTGTGCCCCTCATCTGTGCCCCTCCTCGGTCTCTCCTGTCTGTGCCCCTCATCTGTGCCCCTCCTCGGTCTCTCCTGTCTGTGCCCCTCATCTGTGCCCCTCCTCGGTCTCTCCTGTCTGTGCCCCTCATCTGTGCCCCTCCTCGGTCTCTCCTGTCTGTGCCCCTCATCTGTGCCCCTCCTCGGTCTCTCCTGTCTGTGCCCCTCATCTGTGCCCCTCCTCATCTCTCCTGTCTGTGCCCCTCATCTGTGCCCCTCCTCGGTCTCTCCTGTCTGTGCCCCTCATCTGTGCCCCTCCTCGGTCTCTCCTGTCTGTGCCCCTCATCTGTGCCCCTCCTCTCCTCTGTGCCCCTCATCTGTGCCCCTCCTCGGTCTCTCCTGTCTGTGCCCCTCATCTGTGCCCCTCCTCGTCTCTCCTGTCTGTGCCCCTCATCTGTGCCCCTCCTCGGTCTCTCCTGTCTGTGCCCCTGTGCCCCTCCTCGGTCTCTCCTGTCTGTGCCCCTCATCTGTGCCCCTCCTCGGTCTCTCCTGTCTGTGCCCCTCATCTGTGCCCCTCCTCGGTCTCTCCTGTCTGTGCCCCTCATCTGTGCCCCTCCTCGGTCTCTCCTGTCTGTGCCCCTCATCTGTGCCCCTCCTCATTCTCTCCTGTCTGTGCCCCTCATCTGTGCCCCTCCTCGGTCTCTCCTGTCTGTGCCCCTCATCTGTGCCCCTCCTCGTTCTCTCCTGTCTGTGCCCCTCATCTGTGCCCCTCCTCGTTCTCTCCTGTCTGTGCCCCTCATCTGTGCCCCTCCTCGGTCTCTCCTGTCTGTGCCCCTCCTCGGTCTCTCCTGTCTGTGCCCCTCTTCTGTGCCCCTCCTCGGTCTCTCCTGTCTGTGCCCCAATCCTTGTATTTACCTCTTTCTACTCTCCTCCTTTTCTGTCTGTTCAACTGTGTTTGTGTGTCTCCCCTCAGCCTGTGAGGAGGCTGAGTCCTGTGTTGTGGTGTCAGTGGGGCGGACCGACTCGGCTGTCCGCTGTGTCCTCTACCCAGACACCCTGGCCTGTGGCCCCTCCACTACCACCACCGGAGGTCAGGACTGTCGGCTGGTCATCAGAGAGTCAGCTCTCCAGGTCTACCTCCACAAAGGTGGGCAACATCCCTGACCCTGACTCACTATACATCCCTGACCCTGGTTCACTATACATCCCTGACCCTGGTTCACTATACATCCCTGACCCTGGTTCACTATACATCCCTGACCCTGATACACTATCCATCCCTGGCTCACTATACATCCCTGGCTCACTATACATCCCTGACCCTGCTCACTATACATCCCTGACCCTGGGTTCACTATACATCCCTGACCCTGGCTCACTATACATCCCTGACCCTGACTCACTATACATCCCTGACCCTGGCTCACTATACATCCCTGACCCTGGCTCACTATACATCCCTGACCCTGGCTCACTATACATCCCTGACCCTGGCTCACTATACATCCCTGACCCTGGCTCACTATACATCCCTGACCCTGGCTCACTATACATCCCTGACCCTGGCTCACTATACATCCCTGACCCTGGCTCACTATACATCCCTGACCCTGGGTCACTATACATCCCTGACTCACTATACATCCCTGGGTCACTATACATCCCTGACCCTGGCTCACTATACATCCCTGACCCTGGCTCACTATACATCCCTGGCTCACTATACATCCCTGACCCTGGGTCACTATACATCCCTGACCCTGGGTCACTATACATCCCTGACTCACTATACATCCCTGGGTCACTATACATCCCTGGCTCACTATACATCCCTGACCCTGGGTCACTATACATCCCTGACCCTGGCTCACTATACATCCCTGACCACTATCACATCCCTGACCCTGGCTCACTATACATCCCTGACCCTGGCTCACTATACATCCCTGACCCTGGCTCACTATACATCCCTGACCCTGGCACTATACATCCCTGACCTGGCTCACTATACATCCCCCTGGCTCACTATACATCCCTGACCCTGGTCACTATACATCCCTGACCCTGGCTCACTATACATCCCTGACCCTGGCTCACTATACATCCCTGACCCTGGCTCACTATACATCCCTGACCCTGGCTCACTATACATCCCTGACCCTGGCTCACTATACATCCCTGACCCTGGCTCACTATACATCCCTGGCTCACTATACATCCCTGACCCTGGCTCACTATACATCCCTGACCCTGGCTCACTATACATCCCTGACCCTGGCTCACTATACATCCCTGACCCTGGCTCACTATACATCCCTGACCCTGGCTCACTATACATCCCTGACCCTGGCTCACTATACATCCCTGACCCTGGCTCACTATACATCCCTGACCCTGGCTCACTATACATCCCTGGCTCACTATACATCCCTGACCCTGGCTCACTATACATCCCTGACCCTGGCTCACTATACATCCCTGGCTCACTATACATCCCTGACCCTGGCTCACTATACATCCCTGGCTCACTATACATCCCTGACCCTGGCTCACTATACATCCCTGACCCTGGCTCACTATACATCCCTGACCCTGGCTCACTATACATCCCTGGCTCACTATACATCCCTGACCCTGGCTCACTATACATCCCTGACCCTGGCTCACTATACATCCCTGACCTTGGCTCACTATACATCCCTGACCCTGGCTCACTTTACTGCTGCTAATGTGACTAGTGTTTGAAGAAACAGAGATGTTTATTGGTGGGTTAGGTCGTGTCAATCACTGCAGCCTACTTCCTGTAATGGTCATTATTATTAGAAAGCGTGATTTATCATCTGAGAGGTGCTGAAGGAGTTTTACAGCTGGTTGATTCCAGTGCAGACAGTATCTCTGTCCCAAATGTCACCCTGTTCCCTATATGGTGCATTACTTTTGACCAGGGCCCATAGTTGTCAGTCCAGGCTTCCTCTGACTGATGGTTATGTTTTCTGTGGGATCCAGAACCCAAGGCTCGTTGACGTCAGTGTTTATCCCGGCTCACGGAACGCTCCAGGGATCGTCCGTGACTCACGCTGCTCATCAGACAGGAAGACAGTCAGACAGTTCTTGGGAGTTCCGTACTGGCTCGTCCTCCTATGAGAGCCCTCCGTTTCGTCCCCCACAGCCTGCTGAATGGAGTGGCACATGGAACGCCACGGTTACCAGGTAAACAATGACTCTGTTTTTAAAGATGCGTTATAAAGGTTTTGTACAATTTCATCCAGTAGTTTGGAAAGGGGTGTTCACCTGAAAATGTTATTTAATAAAAATAAAAATCATAATATTGAACCTTTATTTAAGTAGGCAAGAACAAATTCTTATTCAAAACGAGGGCCAAGGAACAGTGGGTTAACTGGTCTAGGAACAGTGGGTTAACTGGGTTAACTGGTCTAGGAACAGTGGGTTAACTGGTCTAGGAACAGTGGGTTAACTGGTCTAGGAACAGTGGGTTAACCTGGTCTAGGAACAGTGGGTTAACTGGTCTAGGACAGTGGGTTAACTGGTCTAGAAACAGTGATGTTTACTGGTCTAGGAACAGTGGGTTAACTGCCTTGTTCAGGGGCAGAACTGACAGATTACTTCCTGTAATGGGGATTATCATTAGCAACCGTTCGGTTATCATCCGACAGGCTAACCACTTTTACAGACCTGCCGTCCCTACACTCTAACCACTAGGAGACCTGCCGTCCCTATACTCTAAACTGTAACCACTAGGAGACCTGTTCCCTAAATCAAAAATCAAATCAAATGTATTTATAAGCCCTTCGTACTAGCTGAGACCTGCTGTACAGAAACCCAGCCTAAAACCCTGCAGGTGTAGAAGCACACTCTAACCACTTGGAGACCTGCCGTCCCTACACTCTAACCACTAGGAGACCTGCCGTCCCTACTCTAACCACTAGGAGACCTGCCGTCCCTACACTCTAACCACTAGGAGACCTGCCGTCCCTACACTCTAACCACTAGGAGACCTGCCGTCCCTACACTCTAACCACTAGGAGACCTGCCGTCCCTACACTCTAACCACTAGGAGACCTGCCGTCCCTACACTCTAACCACTAGGAGACCTGCCGTCCCTACACTCTAACCACTAGGAGACCTGCCGTCCCTACACTCTAACCACTAGGAGACCTGCCGTCCCTACACTCTAACCACTATGACATGTTACATCCTGGGATTGTTTTAATATATACAATTTCACTACCGTTAAAACGTTTGGGGCCACTTAGAAATGTTCTTGTTTTTGTAGAAAAGCACATTTTTGTCCATTGTAACATAAAATGTATCAGAAATCTAACCACTTTTTTAATGGAATATAAATTAATATTCAAATGCCTGCCGCCCCTACACAGTCATAACTGGTCTACTACAGTGGGTTAACTGGTCCTGCCCACTAGGAACTGGCGTTACAAGCTGGTCTACCAACTGAGCCACAGAGGACCACCAATGGTCTAGGAACAGTGGCCCATTATCAGCAACTACTCTGGGTTAACCACTAATCCAAGTGGGTTACATTTTAAAACGCTCCACTCATGAGAAAACCACTTTGCAATTTGTTACCATCTGAAAACTGTTGTGCTGATTAAACAAGCAATAAAACTGGCATTCAGACTAGCTGAGCATCTGGAGCATCAGCATTTGTGCGTACAGGCTCAAACCAGAAACAAAGACATTTCATCTGAGATTCTTGTTCTGAGAAATGAAGGCTATTCCATGCGAGAAATTGCCAAAAACTACATCTCTAACCACTGTGACCTGCCTTCACAGAACAGTACAAACTGGCCCTAACCAGAATAGAAAGAGTGGGAGGCCGTCCCTGACATTACTTAACCACTAGTTTTGCCGTCCCTACATTCTTTTTTGTCCACAGTGAACAGCCATTTACAACATAAAATCTTATCCACTAGGTAGACCTGCCGTTAACTTGTAAGACTGCCGTCCTGGAACTCAACCAGATTTGTTCCTGGAATATTTACATTCCTCCACTCTAACCACTAGGAGACCTGCAGTCCCTTGTTTGGAAGCCAGTGTACTCTAACCCAGACGGGCTCCACTAGGAGACAGGCTGCCGTCCCTAACAGCTCCTTGTTTGGGTGTACCAGATGACAGACCTGGAGGTTCCTCCTCTAACCACTAGTGTTCCAATGGCACTAGGAGACCTGTTTACACTCTAATGAGTTGTAGGGTTTTTGATGGCACATAGGGAGCCCCCTACACTTTAACCACTAGATCATCCCTCCACTAAACCTGCCCTGTGTGAAAGGAGGATTAATTGTGTCGTCTGCATGTTGTAACCACTAGGAGACCTGCCGTCCCTGAGAAAAGGACCCTGCAATTATGTTAGCCACATCTGAAAGAGCAACCACTGGAGACCTGGTGATTCCCTACAAACCACTAGCGGAACCTGCATAAAAACTGGAGACCTGTGAGGTTATGACAGAGCCAAGTGACTTGGTTGAATGCCCTGGGGACACCAGTGGTAGAATGTTCTATGAGTAGACTGGACAGATTTAACCCCACTGGTCTGGAGAAGAAATCAGGTGCCCTACACTCTAATCATTGGGCAGTTCAACCACTAGGAGGGTGGAGGGAGGATCTGATGGTCCAGACAGCAAAAGACCAGAGGAGACCTGCCTTCATCTGAAATGACATCAATGACTAGTCAGATTTTTAATGTTACACTGAGAAACAGAAATGTTCTATTTTGTACATGGAAAGCCAATTGAAAAACATAAAATGTATCAGAAATGGTTCCAAATGACTATTGTTAGCTGGAAATGGTCTGGAGAAGATTTTTTTTTGAAAACGCCGGATCACAGAAACCCAGATTTTGCAAGAGCACATCTAAAACTGTTGTTCAGATGGATTGTGGCAAACCAGGCAACAGTTTAAAACGCTAGTGATCTGGAGCCCTTTTGCAATTATGTTGCACAGCTGAACAAGAATGGACAAGTACACAATGGTAGACCCAGTTCATAGTTGAGCATCTGGAGCATCAGCATTTGTTATTCTGAGAAATGAGGTTAAATTGCCAAAAACTGGTTATTCCCATGGTAGACCAGTTGTACCACATGCAGTGTGTTAATGTGACCTCTAACCCTGTTGTTATGGATGTTTCCCCATGGTAGACCCAGTTGTACCAATGCAGTGTGTTAATGTGACCTCTAACCCTGTTGTTATGGATGTTTCCCATGGTAGACCCAGTTGCCACATGCAGTGTGTTAATGTGACCTCTAACCCTGTTGTTATGGATGTTTCTCCATGGTAGACCCAGTTGTACCACATGCAGTGTGTTAATGTGAACAACCCTGTTGTTATGGATGTTTCAATGGTAGACCCAGTGTACCACATGCAGTTGTTAATGTGACCTCTAACCCTGTTGTTATGGATGTTTCCCATGGTAGACCCAGTTGTACCACATACAGTGTGTTAATGTGACCTCTAACCCTGTTGTTATGGATGTTTCCCATGGTAGACCCAGTTGTACCACATGCAGTGTGTTAATGTGACCTCTAACCCTGTTGTTATGGATGTTTCCCATGGTAGACCCAGTTGTACCACATGCAGTGTGTTAATGTGACCTCTAACCCTGTTGTTATGGATGTTTCCATGGTAGACCCAGTTGTACCACATACAGTGTGTTAATGTGACCTCTAACCCTGTTGTTATGGATGTTTCCCATGGTAGACCCAGTTGTACCACATACAGTGTGTTAATGTGACCTCTAACCCTGTTGTTATGGATGTTTCCCATGGTAGACCCAGTTGTACCACATGCAGTGTGTTAATGTGACCTCTAACCCTGTTGTTATGGATGTTTCCCATGGTAGACCCAGTTGTACCACATGCAGTGTGTTAATGTGACCTCTAACCCTGTTGTTGTGGATGTTTCCATGGTAGACCCAGTTGTCTGCAGCCTGGAGCTGTGGAGTCATCAGCCAGCAGTGAGGACTGTCTGTACCTCAACATCTTCGTCCCCAGCGGCATCGTAAGTCACATTGTACCGATAGAGATCTTTGTTTCACTAGAAGCCCTGTTGACCTCTCCTTTAGTAACCCCTAGACACCTCAAACACCACTCCACTACCGGTCCCTCAGATTGACAGTTGGTCTGCCGTGTCATTCCTGTTCTTGTCTTTTCCTCTGATAGAGAGGGAGTGCAGCGGTCCTGGTGTTCTTCCATAACCCGTCTGGAGCAGCCAGCGATGACACAGCATCTCTACTGGACGGCTCCAACCTGGCTGCAGTCGGCAACATCGTCGTGGTTACCGTCAACACCAGGGTTGCAGCGTTCGGATTCCTCAGCACAGGTGCTCCTCTTAACACACGTCAGAAGCAGCATTCAATTATCTTACAGGTTCATATGCTTTCAAAAGTAACAAAAGACACGAACAAGTGCTGCCTTCTAAATCTGAACTCACAACTGGGTCTGAGAGCGCTGCTGAAATGGCTTAATAAGTGAATGTAAATGTAGGAGGAAGACAGTGGACATGAAGTTAGAATCAGGTCACGATGAAAGTGAAGGGGAGAGGATGACATGCTTACTGTTGGTATTCTGCTGCTTTGGGGGCTGAGAGGGCCCGGAGGGAGAGATGGGGAGGGGAGATGAGGGGGAGAGATGGGAGAGATGAGAGATGGGGAGGGATGGGGAGATGGGGGTGGGAGAGATATGGGGGGGGGACATCTCTGCTGATGGTGTGTTCTGTGCTGATGTGGCACTGAGAGGGAGGAGTGACTCTCTCCACAGTCAGCTAGCCAGCCATAGCACACAGCTGGCACACTCACAGACATGTGGAAGGACTGTGTGTGTGTGTGTTCAAGTTTCAACTTTATTATCCTAGGCGGCACGTTCTGTTTTAGAGTGATGTGTAGTCTTGGTGATAGGAGCCCTCAGCCAGCAACTCTAGAAGACCCTGCAACACAGCCACACCTACTAAACCACTGGTCCCTCCCAGGCAGCCCTTCTATAAAGCCCTGCAACACAGCCACACCTACTAAACCACTGGTCCCTCCCAGGCAGCAAAGCCCTGCAACACAGCCACACCTACTAAACCACTGGTCCCTCCCAGGCAGCCCTTTCTATAAAGCCCTGCAACACAGCCACACCTACTAAACCACTGGTCCCTCCCAGGCAGCCCTTCTATAAAGCCCTGCAACACAGCCACACCTACTAAACCACTGGTCCCTCCCAGGCAGCCCTTCTATAAAGCCCTGCAACACAGCCACACCTACTAAAACCACTGGTCCCTCCCAGGCAGCCCTTCTATAAAGCCCTGCAACACAGCCACACCTACTAAACCACTGGTCCCTCCCAGGCAGCCCTTCTATAAAGCCCTGCAACACAGCCACACCTACTAAACCACTGGTCCCTCCCAGACAGCTCTTCTATAAAGCCCTGCAACACAGCCACACCTACTAAAACCACTGGTCCCTCCCAGGCACCCTTCTATAAAGCCCTTCTAAACCACTGGCCCCTCCCAGACAGCTTTCTATAAAGCCCTGCAACACAGCCACACCTATTAAACCACTGGTCCCTCCCAGGCAGCCCTTCTATAAAGCCCTGTAGTCTTCCAGGCAGCTATAAAGGCAGCCCTGCAACACAGCCACACCTACTAAACCACTGGCCCCTCCCACACAGCTCTTCTATAAAGCCCTGCAACACAGCCACACCTACTAAACCACTGGCCCCTCCCAGGCAGCCCTTCTATAAAGCCCTGCAACACAGCCACACTTACTAAACCACTGGCCCTCCCAGGCAACCCTGCAACACAGCCACACCTACTAAACCCCTGGCCCCTCCCACAGCTCTTCTATAAAGCCCTGCAACACAGCCACACCTACTAAACCCTCCCAGGCCCCTCCCTGCAACACAGCCCTCCCACAGCTCTTCTATAAAGCCCTGCAACACAGCCACACCTGGTCCCTCCCACTAAACCAACTGGTCCCTCCCAGGCAGCTCCTTCTATAAAGCCCTGCAACACAGCCACACCTACTAAACCACTGGTCCCTCCCAGACAGCCCTTCTATAAAGCCCTGCAACACAGCCACACCTACTAAACCACTGGTCCCTCCCAGACAGCCCTTCTATAAAGCCCTGCAACACAGCCACACCTACTAAACCACTGGTCCCTCCCAGGCAGCCCTTAAAGCTATAAAACCCTGCCCCCAGACAGCTCTTCTATAAAGCAACACAGCCACACCTACTAAACCACTGGTCCCTCCCAGGTCCCTCCCAGGCAGCCCTTCTATAAAGCCCTGCAACACAGCCACACCTACTAAACCACTGGTCCCTCCCAGGCAGCCCTTCTATAAAGCCCTGCAACACCTACTAAAGATGTCTCTCCACCTATTGTCTTCTAGAGGGAGCTTTTCTAAAGCAACACTTTGGAATGTTCCATGCTTTCTGTTTGCTGTTGCTGAGGCTTTGGTAAAATGATATTTGAAATCTATCCAATAGTTTCTTGGTCCATTCTTAGTGGGTAATTACAGTATTGATGTGCTGCAGTGGCTTTTGGAACCCAAATGGAATAAAAACATGTTTGTATATTTTTGGAAATGATGCAGACGATAACACAAGTCACAACCCAAAGAACACATTACGTTATATAAGTATGTCTCTTGAATGGATTTGACTCTTGACACGGTACATGAAATAACAGCAGTGTGAACTGAATGCCTCTAGGGACCACAGCCCTGCCAGGTAACGCCGGCTTCCAGGACCAGGTAGCCGCTCTGAAGTGGGTCCAGGAGAACATTGAGGCGTTCGGAGGTGACCCCAGGCTGGTGACGGTGGGGGCAGAGAGGAGTGGAGCCGACGTGGCCAGCCTACATCTGACCTCCCCTCCTCGCGTGGTCTCTTCGACAGGATGCTGCTCATGGTAAGCTGACCTGTGACCCCTGATCCTCACTGACCTTCACTAAGAGTCCCAAATGGTGCCCTATTCCCTATATAGTGTAATGCTTTTGACCAGAGCCCCTATCAAAAGTAGTGCACTATAGTAGTGCACTAAATAGGGCTATTGTGGATGTGTTACTAAGCCCTCGTGTGTAAATAATGCTGTTACAGTAATGGTCTTAACCATTCCAGCTGTTTACAACTAGTTTAGGCTGTCAAGCAGTAACACCCTTGTGATTAATGGTACGAATGTCACTGATTATGCAGTGTGACAGTCATCACAGTTTTACTTCCACGTTCACGGTATAGTCCAGTATGCTATGTCCTCTCTATACAGCACTATGTCCTCTCTATACAGCACTATGTCCTCTATACACAGCACTATGTCCTCTCTATACAGCACTATGTCCTCTATACACAGCACTATGTCCTCTCTATACAGCACTATGTCCTCTCTACACAGCACTATGTCCTCTCTATACAGCACTATGTCCTCTCTATACAGCACTATGTCCTCTCTATACAGCACTATGTCCTCTCTATACAGCACTATGTCCTCTCTATACAGCACTATGTCCTCTCTATACAGCACTATGTCCTCTCTATACAGCACTATGTCCTCTATACAGCACTATGTCCTCTATACAGCACTATGTCCTCTATACAGCACTATTATGTCCTCTCTATACAGCACTATTATGTCCTCTCTATACAGCAGGATTATGTCCTCTCTATACAGCAGGATTATGTCCTCTCTATACAGCAGGATTATGTCCTCTCTATACAGCAGGATCATGTCCTCTCTATACAGCAGGATTATGTCCTCTCTATAAAGCAGGACATGTCCTCTCTATAAAGCAGGACATGTCCTCTCTATACAGCAGGATTATGTCCTCTCTATACAGCAGGATTATGTCCTCTCTGTACAGCAGGATTATGTCCTCTCTGTACAGCAGGATTATGTCCTCTCTGTACAGCAGGATTATGTCCTCTCTGTACAGCAGGATTATGTCCTCTCTGTACAGCAGGATTATGTCCTCTCTGTACAGCAGGATTATGTCCTCTCTGTACAGCAGGATTATGTCCTCTCTGTACAGCAGGATTATGTCCTCTCTATACAGCAGGATTATGTCCTCTCTATACAGCAGGATTATGTCCTCTCTATACAGCAGGATTATGTCCTCTCTATAAAGCAGGATTATGTCCTCTATACAGCAGGATTATGTCCTCTCTATACAGCAGGATTATGTCCTCTCTATAAAGCAGGATGATGTCCTCTCTATAAAGCAGGATGATGTCCTCTCTATAAAGCAGGATTATGTCCTCTATACAGCAGGATTATGTCCTCTCTATACAGCAGGATTATGTCCTCTCTACACAGCACGATATGTCCTCTCTATACAGCAGGGCATGTCCTCTACATTTAAGCCCATATCCAGTCTAAGAGTTCAGGAGGATGGCTTGTGCGTACTCCCCCTCCTCTTCCTCTTCCAGTGCTGTAGTGCTGAGTCCGTGACCGTTACCAGGAGGTACACACACACTACTCCTCCTCTTATTCCTCCTCCAGCTGCTGCTCTTCCTCTCCTTCCTCATGTCCCCCAGAGACATGTAGGAGGAGACTGTGTTCCGCAAGCCAAAGCTGATCATAGAGTCTCTGTTGCCGGGGTAACGATGAGGCTGGTCTGTCAGCTCCGAGCTGGGGTTAGAATAGATATGATGCAGCGTTAGTCTATCACTGATAAAGTACATTGAAAGCTAAACTAAAAAATAAGCTCAAACACATATGTAATTGTGGGGGGAGAGAGAGGGGCTGAAGACGGGGGGAGAGAGGGACTGAAGGATGGGGAGAGAGGGGGAAGACGGGTAGAGGGACTGAAGGCGGGGGAGAGAGGGGCTGAAGGGGGGGGGGGCTGAGAGAGGGGCTGAGAGAGGGGCTGAAGGCGGGGGGGCTGAAGAGAGAGACTGAAGGCGGGGGAGAGAGGGACTGAAGGGGGGAGAGAGGGGCTGAAGGCGGGTAGAGAGTGACTGAAGGCGGGGGAGAGAGAGGACTGAAGGCGGGGGGAGAGGGGGACTGAAGGCGGGGGAGAGTGACTGAAGGCGGGGGAGAGAGAGAGGGGGGGCTGAAGACGGGTAGAGAGGGACTGAAGGCGGGGAGAGAGGGGCTGAAGGCGGGGGGAGAGGGGCTGAAGGCGGGGGGAGAGAGGGGCTGAAGGCGGGGGAGAGAGGGGCTGAAGGCGGGGGAGAGGGGCTGAAGGCGGGTAGAGAGGGGCTGAAGGCGGGTAGAGAGGGGCTGGGGGGAGAGAGGGGCTGAAGGCGGGGGGCTGAGAGAGAGGGGCTGAAGGCGGGGGAGAGGGGGCTGAAGGCGGGGGAGAGAGGGGCTGAAGGCGGGTAGAGAGGGGCTGAAGGCGGGTAGAGAGGGGGCTGAAGGCGGGTAGAGAGGGGCTGAAGGCAAGTAGAGAGGGGCTGAAGGCAAGTAGAGAGGGGCTGAAGGCGGGTAGAGAGGGGCTGAAGGCGGGTAGAGAGGGGCTGAAGGCGGGTAGAGAGGGGCTGAAGGCGGGTAGAGAGGGGCTGAAGGCGGGTAGAGAGGGGCTGAAGGCGGGTAGAGAGGGGCTGAAGGCGGGTAGAGAGGGGCTGAAGGCGGGTAGAGAGGGGCTGAAGGCTGGTAGAGGGGGCTGAAGGCTGGTAGAGGGTGCTGAAGGCTGGTAGAGGGGTGCTGAAGGCTGGTAGAGGGGTGCTGAAGGCTGGTAGAGGGGGCTGAAGGCGGGGAGAGGGGGTGCTGAAGGGGGAGAGGGTGCTGAAGGCGGGGAGAGGGGTGCTGAAGGCGGGGAGAGGGGTGCTGAAGGCGGGGAGAGGGGTGCTGAAGGCGGGGAGAGAGGTGCTGAAGGCGGACAGAAAGGGAAAGAGAGGTCAACGTTAGAGAAAGAGGTACCTGTTGACGTCTTTCCAGTCGAAGTTGTGCATCACCACAGGGGGTGCCTGGGAGGCCAGGTTGAGGTTGCCATTGGTTACAGCCTGACATGGGGTGGTGAGAATACAGCACAGGCCGTCTGCACAATCTGTCAAAGAGGAGGGGCCACTGTCATTACCAGGAACCATACGCAGCTATCCTGTGGTTATAACCAGTCAGCTACCAGAAACCATACTCAGCTATCCTGTGGTTATAACCAGTCAGCTACCAGAAACCATACTCAGCTATCCTGTGGTTATAACCAGTCAGCTACCAGAAACCATACTCAGCTATCCTGTGGTTATAACCAGTCAGCTACCAGAAACCATACTCAGCTATCCTGTGGTTATAACCAGTCAGCTACCAGAAACCATACTCAGCTATCCTGTGGTTATAACCAGTCAGCTACCAGAAACCATACTCAGCTATCCTGTGGTTATAACCAGTCAGCTACCAGAAACCATACTCAGCTATCCTGTGGTTATAACATAATATATAATATAATAATAATAATAATAATAATATATGCCATTTAGCAGACGCTTTTATCCAAAGCGACTTACAGTCATGTGTGCATACATTCTATGTATGGGTGGTCCCAGGGATCGAACCCACTACCCTGGCGTTACAAGCGCCATGCTCTACCAAATGAGCTACAGGACCACCAGTCAGCTACCAGAAACCATACACAGTGACTAAAATATAAATGTACAAGGACACATTAATGACACAAGGAGAGCACTAGAGCTGAATATCTTCCACATCCTCAAAATAGCCAACTTCAGAAATGTACTTCAACCACAGTATACAGCTCATATGACTCCACTTAGTGCATGTAGTATAGCAGCATTGCAGTGCGTTGGAGTTGGTGCGGCTTGAAAGAGTCAATAATTCCACGTTAGAAAGTGATAACTACCGGTGGTGTCACAAGTTAAAAAAATAATGAATAGTTCCACCCTTTATAATAATACTATACTTATCAGCTCATGGTTCCTATAAATAGGTTCACATGGAGTCTACATGTGTTCCACTTTAATGTCAGATTGTAATAAGATCAGATATGTTGGTGTCCCGGAAAAAACCTCTTATTACATTTTTTTTTTTTTTTAAAATGTTTTAAAGATGTATTTTCAGATACGGCTCTTGTCAGAGATAATGCCTGTAAATCATTCACTTTTAGCAGGGATGACTACTTTAATCAGGAACCTTTCAGAGATTATGAAGAGGGATGACTACTTTAATCAGGAACCTTTCACAGTATATGAAGAGGGATGACTACTTTAATCAGGAACCTTTCACAGAATATGAAGAGGGATGACTACTTTAATCAGGAACCTTTCACAGATTATGAAGGGGATGACTACTTTAATCAGGAACCTTTCACAGAATATGAAGAGGGATGACTACTTTAATCAGGAACCTTTCACAGAATATGAAGAGGGATGACTACTTTAATCAGGAACCTTTCACAGAATATGAAGGGGATGACTACTTTAATCAGGAACCTTTCACAGAATATGAAGAGGGATGACTACTTTAATCAGGAACCTTTCACAGAATATGAAGAGGGATGACTACTTTAATCAGGAACCTTTCACAGAATATGAAGAGGGATGACTACTTTAATCAGGAACCTTTCACAGAATATGAAGAGGGATGACTACTTTAATCAGGAACCTTTCACAGAATATGAAGAGGGATGACTACTTTAATCAGGAACCTTTCACAGATTATGAAGAGGGATGACTATTTTAATCAGGAACCTTTCACAGATTATGAAGAGGGATGACTACTTTAATCAGGAACCTTTCACAGAATATGAAGAGGGATGACTACTTTAATCAGGAACCTTTCAGAGATTATGAAGAGGGATGACTACTTTAATCAGGAACCTTTCACAGGATATGAAGGGGGATGACTAATTTAATCAGGAACCTTTCACAGAATATGAAGGGGGATGACTAATTTCAATTTATGTTTAAAAATATAAAAAATCTACAAAAAGTGAGGTACAAGGTTTCCGATGAATAGATTTTGACTAAATGTCCATGATCATGTCACCGGGGATGGTTATTTACCAGAGTAGTGGTTGACGAGGTCCTCTAGACACTGGAAGGTTAGACCAGGAGAGATGTAGTACCAGTTGTTGGGAAGGCGGATAATAAGGATAGTGTACCATAACCCTGTGCCGTACAGACAGGGTATACAGAGGGATCCTACAACACCACACAGGCAAAGAAGAACAAGACATTATTACAGGTTTTTAACCTACATCGGTTTTTAAAGGTGGTCGATTTTGGTTCATCATTTTAGTAGTTGATTGTGAGAGAATCTATCGGCAGTCCCGTAGTCGAAGTTTAGAACTACAGCTTTTATATGTACCATTTATTTAGGACATTTAGCCAACACCTTTATCCTAAGTGACTTACAGTAGTTGTTGCTTGCATACCCACAACCATCGCGTTGCGAGTGCCATGCTCTACGAACGGAGTACCACAAGGAGTACCACAAGGAGCACCACAAGGAGCACCACAAGGAGCACCACAAGGAGCACCACAAGGAGCACCACAAGGAGCACCACAAGGAGCACCACAAGGAGCACCACAAGGAGCATCTACATTCCATTTAATTACGGTACAAACGTCTGTCTCTAGGCCACTCACCTTTTTGACTTTCTCTGATCATGAAGGAGCCAGCTCTGTTTCCGGGCAGCTACGAAGCAGTTCCTCTGCTTTGGGTCGGGCCACCCCTTCAAACAACCAGCTAAATGAATACAGAATACAATTCAACCAAGGGGCCACCCCTTCAAACAACCAGCTAAATGAATACAGAATACAATTCAACCAAGGGGCCACCCCTTCAAACAACCAGCTAAATGAATACAGAATACAATTCAACCAAGGGGCCACCCCTTCAAACAACCAGCTAAATGAATACAGAATACAATTCAACCAAGGGGCCACCCCTTCAAACAACCAGCTAAATGAATACAGAATACAATTCAACCAAGGGGCCACCCCTTCAAACAACCAGCTAAATGAATACAGAATACAATTCAACCATGTTCATAAAGCATGTATTCCCATGGCCTTAGAACCCCACATAAAACAACCAGCTGGCCGCAATGTAAGAGTATAACTTTAGACCGTCCCTCGCCCATAACCGGGCGCGAACCAGGGACCTTCTGCACACATCAACAACAGTCACCCACGAAGCATCGTTACCCATCGCTCCACAAAAGCGCGGCCCTTGCAGAGCAAGGGGGAACCACTACTTCAAGGTCTCAGAGCAAGTGACGTCACCGATTGAAACGCTATTTAGCGCGCACTATTCCACCGCTGACTAAGCTAGCCGTTTCACATCCGTTACCACCGGCTGTTTTTATCATAATGGCATCGTAGATGCTATCACCTTCCCCTTTTCAGAATACCAAGCCTTAAACCATTATCGTCAGCTATAATCCCACACTGGACTAGGAAAGTGTTAGGTTAGTATATCTTTTAATTTTTAATTTTTAAAAACGTATCTATTTAAAAAACATTTTTTACTTAACACTTATTTTTCTTAAAACTGCATTGTTGGTTAAGGGCTTGTAAGTTAGCATTTCACCGTAAGGTCTACTACACCTGTTGTATTCAGCATTTCACTGTAAGGTCTACTACACCTGTTGTATTCAGCATTTCACTGTAAGGTCTACTACACCTGTTGTATTCACCTACCCGTGATAGACCTTGACAGTGTCAGGTAGGTTAGTGTGAGTTCACCTACCTGTGATAGACCTTGACAGTGGACTGTGACAGTGTCAGGTAGGTTAGTGTTAGTGTGAGTTCACCTACCTGTGATAGACCTTGACAGTGTCAGGTAGGTTAGTGTGAGTTCACCTACCCGTGATAGACCTTGGCCACATGGTTGTTGGGGATGTAGTTCTCATATCCTGTTTGGACAGAAGAAACCCTCCACCAGTAACCCTCCCTGACAGAAGAGAAGAAACAGGGGAACAAGGAGATCGAGTCCCGAATAGCACCCTATTCCTTATTTAGTGCACTGTTATAGACCAATAGGGCTCTGGTCAAAAGTAGAATTGGTCAGATTTGAGCCCTGTCTCTGTCAGTCTAGTCAAACAGATCAGCTCTTAGAGGAGGTGGTGTTGTGTTGAAAGACTGAATTATTTTACCTTTATTTATGAATGTGGAAGTCTAGGACTGCGTCCCAAATTGCCTCCTAGTCCCTAGATTGTGCCCTACGTTTGAACAGGACTCATAGGGCTCTGGTCAAAAGTAGGGCACTATCTAGGACTAGGGTGCCATTTGGGACACAGTTCTTAGATTCAGTTGGTCCCAAATTGCCCCTAGTCCCTAGATTGTGCCCTACGTTTGAACAGGACTCATAGGGCTCTGGTCAAAAGTAGGGCACTATCTAGGGACTAGGGTGCCATTTGGGACACAGATCTTAGATTCAGTTGGGTTCAGTCACTCACTCTGCCAGGAGTCTCAGTCTCTCTCCTATCCTGAAGAGAGGCACGCTGACGTCTGCTGAGGGGTAGTCAGACAAGACGACCAGGGTTTCACTGACGTCTGCAGAGGTGCAGTCAGACAGGACTCTCAGGGTATCGTTGTCTGGAGAGAAGAGTAAATATATATATAATTTTTTTTTTACAGCATATTAGATGACTGTCAATCATATTCCATTCACCCAGCTCAATGTAACATCGATAGGTTTAGGCTACGACATGATACTCTAATTTCCCCTATACCCATCATGAGGTTGCTACAACCTAGACTATGAATTAAAGTTTACAATGGTAGGTGCACAGGTCGAGAGAAAATGTGAGTAATCAAGGTGACAGACAGTAACACATTCATTAACCCCTTGCACACTCTTGTCTGCATCTAGCTGATCTAGGGTGTAGTAAATCAGTTGCAAACAAGAGTTTCTATTGGACAAATTCAGGTGCATTTATCCCCGTTTCTTTCCTTTTGCTTACGTTTTAAGAAATATTTTCAACAGAATCGGCGGAATGAATCAAATCAAATGTATTTATATAGCATTTCATACATCAGCTGATATCTCAAAGTGCTGTACAGAAACCCAGCCTAAAACCCCAAACAGCAAGCAATGCAGGTGTAGAAGCACGGTGGCTAGGAAAAACTCCCTAGAAAGGTCAAAACCTAGGAAGGAATACACCCCTGATCACATGAAAGCAGTTCTCTTTCATAGCAGCCACATACAAACAGTTTCCTTTGGAAGTTGTATAACTCATTGCATCTACTCTCTCTCTCACCTCCTCTCACCCTTTTCCCTTTCGCTTGTGGACTTCAGTGCACAATACATCAGCTGCCTGTGACCAGGCGAAAACACCTTTCCAAATGCCGTGTACTGGTGTACTATCTCAATTTGACCAGTTTCTCACAGCAGGGAAATAACCCTGCAGCAGCAGGAAATGTAAATTATTATGTGGATTATAATTAATGGACTTTATTGTAGCAGTTGATTCATTTCTAGTTAAGAAAAGTCTGACATTTTAAAGTGGAAATTACAAATGTTGGAAGTCTTTTTAAACCTTGAATAGACAACAATTTGCATTTCCTTCTGCAAAGGAAAATTCTCTGCGACAACAGGGTGATCAAATTAAGAGAGTACATCTGTACAGTATCTGCCAATCACAACGAAAGCAAAAGTGTTATCGGGTCATCCATATCAGATGAAGATTATATTATTTTTCCATTCAGTCAACAGCTCTTGGACGGTCATTTCAAGATGCGGAATGCTCACACACTGATGCTATTACAAAAAAAATATTTAAAAAAAAATATATATATATTTTTTTTAGATATGAGTACATGTTGTGGAGGGGTAGGGAAGTATGATGCTGTTCGGTATTTCATTTAATAAAGAAATATGTTTTATATTGCATAATGGTCCAGGAGAAAGCAAGATGTGACACACCCATGTTGGTAGAGGTGCAGACTAATGGAATAGTAAACCGTCTACAACAGAAAGTCCTACAGTACACTGTATATATGCTCCCAAACAATTTAATGTGTAAACAAAATGTTGGAAATATTGCATAGTGATCATTTGACCTAATTCTACATTTATAAGCTTGCGGTTGTTTGGCCACAGTTTGCATGAGAGGAACCTTATTTATTTTGGGGGAAACTATGCAAATGTTTACACATACACAGAGCAGTACAGGGCCAGTACAGCTTATGAAACCAAGTCACTCCACCCTTACTTAAAATATAACATCAAATGAACCATTTCCCATCAGAGACAATCTGCGATTCCAAGCGTTTAAATTAATCATTTTATAGACATTGATATCTTGAAGAATACAAAACCAATTTGAATCCCAGATTGTCCATTTTAACAGGATCCTTTCATTATTATTAATAAAACGATCATTACCAAAATACAGACTTCTTTAACCAGAGAGACTTACTTCTCAGAAAGGGATCAGAGCTGGTGTTGGTGTCATCTCCATTCCCTGGCATAGAGACTGGGCTGGTCCAGACGTTCCCCATGTCTGGTCAGAGAGCCTTGTTGATCATTTGGATGCAGGAAGAAAGAGCTGGGAAGTAGCAGTGCTATGTGTGCTTGCCTCTCATTCCTTCATCTCACTCGTAGCCTAGTGGTTAGAGCGTTGGACTAGTAACCGGAAGGTTGCGAGTTCAAAACCCCGAGCTGACAAGGTACAAATCTGTCGTTCTGCCCCTGAACAGGCAGTTAACCCACTGTTTCCAGGCCGTCATTGCAAATAAGAATATGTTCTTAACTGACTTGCCTGGTTAAATAAAGGTAAAATTAAAAAGATTTGCCCAGCACTGGTATTCTCCAGTTTAGGATGTGGATATCATCACCCTTTCTTCAGATAGACTTACCATACCAGCCTGTAGCAGCCTCCGTCGTTATACCTAATATAACCAATATTTGGTGTAATATAGCCTGAATTAGTTTAGCATGATGCTACGGTACTGTTTAACTGTGATAAGCAGCAGCTCATCAGTCTATTCTAGTCATCCTGCCAATCTGTTTTTGTTGATCTCATCTAGTCACTTCCTCACTAATGGGGAAGTTGTGTGACTTGTTTTTCACCACATTTTTCCACTCCTGAAATAGACTAATCACCACAGTGCTGTAGCCAATAGAGGAGACTAATCACCACAGTGCTGTAGCCAATAGAGGAGACTAATCACTACAGTGCTGTAGCCAATAGAGGAGACTAATCACTACAGTGCTGTAGCCAATAGAGGAGACTAATCACTACAGTGCTGTAGCCAATAGAGGAGACTAATCACTACAGTGCTGTAGCCAATAGAGGAGACTAATCACCACAGTGCTGTAGCCAATAGAGGAGACTAATCACCACAGTGCTGTAGCCAATAGAGGAGACTAATCACTACAGTGCTGTAGCCAATAGAGGAGACTAATCACCACAGCGCTGTAGCCAATAGAGGAGACTAATCACCACAGCGCTGTAGCCAATAGAGGAGACTAATCACCACAGTGCTGTAGCCAATAGAGGAGACTAATCACTACAGTGCTGTAGCCAATAGAGGAGACTAATCACCACAGTGCTGTAGCCAATAGAGGAGACTAATCACCACAGTGCTGTAGCCAATAGAGGAGACTAATCACTACAGTGCTGTAGCCAATAGAGGAGACTAATCACCACAGTGCTGTAGCCAATAGAGGAGACTAATCACCACAGTGCTGTAGCCAATAGAGGAGACTAATCACCACAGTGCTGTAGCCAATAGAGGAGACTAATCACCACAGTGCTGTAGCCAATAGAGGAGACTAATCACTACAGTGCTGTAGCCAATAGAGGAGACTAATCACCACAGTGCTGTAGCCAATAGAGGAGACTAATCACTACAGTGCTGTAGCCAATAGAGGAGACTAATCACCACAGTGCTGTAGCCAATAGATGAGACTAATCACCACAGTGCTGTAGCCAATAGAGGAGACTAATCACCACAGTGCTGTAGCCAATAGAGGAGACTAATCACTACAGTGCTGTAGCCAATAGAGGAGACTAATCACCACAGTGCTGTAGCCAATAGAGGAGACTAATCACCACAGTGCTGTAGCCAATAGAGGAGACTAATCACCACAGTGCTGTAGCCAATAGAGGAGACTAATCACCACAGTGCTGTAGCCAATAGAGGAGACTAATCACCACAGTGCTGTAGCCAATAGATGAGACTAATCACCACAGTGCTGTAGCCAATAGAGGAGACTAATCACCACAGTGCTGTAGCCAATAGAGGAGACTAATCACCACAGTGCTGTAGCCAATAGATGAGACTAATCACCACAGTGCTGTAGCCAATAGAGGAGACTAATCACCACAGTGCTGTAGCCAATAGAGGAGACTAATCACTACAATGCTGTAGCCAATAGAGGAGACTAATCACCACAGTGCTGTAGCCAATAGAGGAGACTAATCACCACAGTGCTGTAGCCAATAGAGGAGACTAATCACCACAGTGCTGTAGCCAATAGATGAGACTAATCACCACAGTGCTGTAGCCAATAGAGGAGACTAATCACCACAGTGCTGTAGCCAATAGAGGAGACTAATCACTACAATGCTGTAGCCAATAGAGGAGACTAATCACCACAGTGCTGTAGCCAATAGAGGAGACTAATCACCACAGTGCTGTAGCCAATAGAGGAGACTAATCACCACAGTGCTGTAGCCAATAGAGGAGACTAATCACCACAGTGCTGTAGCCAATAGAGGAGACTAATCACTACAGTGCTGTAGCCAATAGAGGAGACTAATCACTACAGTGCTGTAGCCAATAGAGGAGACTAATCACCACAGTGCTGTAGCCAATAGATGAGACTAATCACTACAGTGCTGTAGCCAATAGAAGACAGACTAATCACCACAGTGCTGTAGCCAATAGATGACAGACTAATCACCACAGTGCTGTAGCCAATAGATGACAGACTAATCACCACAGTGCTGTAGCCAATAGAGGAGACAATCATCACAGTGCTGTAGCCAATATATGACAGACTAATCATCACAGTGCTGTAGCCAATATATGACAGACTAATCACCACAGTGCTGTAGCTAATAGATGAGACTAATCACCACAGTGCTAAAGCTAATAGATGACCAGACAGCATTCAAATAAACACTTGAAAGATGTGTGCAACCAATTGATTTGTAGTATGTCTAACATTAAAAGTAATTCCATTTTGGAGCTAATAATGCTTAGCTATAAATAATAATAATTCCCTCCTCTCTCTCTCCCCAGGGTGGTTCTGTGTTCTCCCCTGCCTCAGTGCTGAGTGGTTCAATGACTCTGTCCCTCCCCTCTCTCTCTCCCCAGGGTGGTTCTGTGTTCTCCCCTGCCTCAGTGCTGAGTGGTTCTCTGACTCTGTCCCTCCTCTCTCTCTCTCCCCAGGGTGGTTCTGTGTTCTCCCCTGCCTCAGTGCTGAGTGGTTCTCTGACTCTGTCCCTCCTCTCTCTCTCCCCCAGGGTGGTTCTGTGTTCTCCCCTGCCTCAGTGCTGAGTGGATCCAAAGCCCAGGGGCAGGCTGAGGCTCTGGCCCGGGAGCTGGGCTGTCCCCCTCCTCTGACCCAGAACAGCTGGGCTCCTGCCTGAGAGCAGCTCCAGCACAGGACCTCAACGCTGCCCAGACCAAGGTACTGTTGGCCTTATAGACCCAGACTAAGGTACTGTTGGCCTTATAGACCCAGACTAAGGTACTGTTGGCCTTATAGACCCAGACTAAGGTACTGTTGGCCTTATAGACCCAGACTAAGGTACTGTTGGCCTTATAGACCCAGACTGAGATACTGTTGACCTTATAGACCCAGACTGAGGTACTGTTGACCTTATAGACCCAGACTGAGGTACTGTTGACCTTATAGACCCAGACTGAGGTACTGTTGACCTTATAGACCCAGACTGAGGTAATGTTGACATTGTAGACCCAGACTGAGGTACTGTTGACCTTATAGATCCAGACTGAGGTACTGTTGACCTTATAGACCCAGACTGAGGTACTGTTGACCTTGTAGACCCAGACTGAAGTACTGTTGACCTTGTAGACCCAGACTGAAGTACTGTTGACCTTGTAGACCCAGACTGAGGTAATGTTGACCTTGTAGACCCAGACTGAGGTAATGTTGACCTTGTAGACCCAGACTGAGGTACTGTTGGTCTTATAGACCCAGACTGAGGTACTGTTGACCTTGTAGACCCAGACTGAGGTAATGTTGACCTTGTAGACCCAGACTAAGGTACTGTTGGTCTTATAGTCACAGACTAAGGAAGGAAGCCTTATAGTCCCAGATGTATCATAGGCTGTATGTATCCCAAATGGCACCCAATTCCCTGTTTAGTGCACTTCTTTTGTCCAAGGCCCATAGGGCTCTATAGGGCTCTCACTATAAAGGCAGTAGAGTGCTATTTGGGACTCAAACATACTTTTTTCCCCCTGTCTTATTTTATGTTATCTGTTTCAGTTGCTGTCAGTCAGTGGGCCCCTGCAGGCTTGGGGTCCAGTGGTGGATGGGGTCTCTGTCCAGGGAAACCCTCCATGGCCCTGATGAATGCAGGCTTCCACAGAGCTGACCTCCTGCTGGGCTCCTCCGCAGAGGATGGACTCATCAGCAGGGCCAAGAGGATCAAGGTGAGAACCGGAGATCCTATAATTCAAAGACGTTCTTTGTGTTTCTATGGTGAGAACATTCACCTTTAGTGTTGTCCGTCTATTTAGGTGTACCTGCTTATTAAGCTTTCCCCATGCAGGATGGAATTGAGGAATATGGCTCTTTGTTTTTCATACAGTGTAGGACATATTCTAATGTGTAGACTCCTAGTTCAACTCAGCAGGTGACTCGTATGTTAGCGGTTTGTCCTCATTCACATCGTATTAGTATTGAGTCGTATTACTCTATTCAGCCGCGTTTCATATCACCAACGTCTACTTTTCCCCCCGAATGTCTGGCGACAGAACTTTGAGGAGCTCCAGGGGCGAGCTGACAGTAAAACAGCATTCTACGAAGCCCTGTCCAACTCTCTGGGTGGAGACGATGCCAATGCTTTTGTCAAGGCTGCAGCCACCTGGTTCTACTCCATGCAGCACTCTCCCTCTCCAGCTGGCTACAACCTCTTCTCTCAGGCTCTTAACAGTGCAACCAGGTGAGAAATGTGCTAAGCACACTACTGTGTACGGTATTCATGTAGTTCCGGAATACCTTACTCTTATTCATTGAATTCAGTGTATAAATATCAAATGAAATTGTATTAGTCACATGCGCCCAATACAACAGGTGTTGAGGTAATATGTACATGTAGGTAGAGTAATTAAAGTGACTATGCATAGATAACAATAGTGAGTCTATATACAGTTAGTACTGATTAGTTGAGGTAATATGTACATGTAGCTAGAGTAATTAAAGTGACTATGATAGATAACAATAGTGAGTCTATATACAGTACTGATTAGTTGAGGTAATATGTACATGTAGGTAGAGTAATTAAAGTGACTATGTATAGATAACAATAGTGAGTCTATATACAGGGGGTACTGATTAGTTGAGGTAATATGTACATGTAGGTAGAGTAATTAAAGTGACTATGTATAGATAACAATAGTGAGTCTATATACAGTTAGTACTGATTAGTTGAGGTAATATGTACATGTAGGTAGAGTAATTAAAGTGACTATGTATAGATAACAATAGTGAGTCTATATACAGGTAGTACTGATTAGTTGAGGTAATATGTACATGTAGGTAGAGTAATTAAAGTGACTATGCATAGATAACAATAGTGAGTCTATATACAGGGGGGTACTGATTAGTTGAGGTAATATGTACATGTAGAGTAATTAAAGTGACTATGCATAGATAACAATAGTGAGTCTATATACGGATTAGTTGAGGTAATATGTACATGTAGGTAGAGTAATTAAAGTGACTATGTATAGATAACAATAGTGAGTCTATATACAGGTAGTACTGATTAGTTGAGGTAATATGTACATGTAGGTAGAGTAATTAAAGTGACTATGCATAGATGACAACAGAGAGTAGCAGCGGTTTAATGAGAGGGGGGGGGGGTCAATGGTAATAGTCTGGGTAGCCGTTTGACTATACAGTTCCTGTATGGAGAAGCACAACCCATAATAATCACGTCACAAGATACCATTCTCTGTTCAGTTCTGTGTGTTCAGTTATTAGTTCAGTTCACTTTGTTTATTTGACCTTTTCCAGGAATTCTCTTCACGTTCAAGAGCGATGAGTTCTGTTCAATGAGTTCTGTTCTATGAGTTCTGTTCAATGAGTTCTGTTCAATGAGTTCTATACAGTGAGTTCTGTTCAATGAGTTCTATACAGTGAGTTCTGTTCAATGAGTTCTGTTCAATGAGTTCTGTTCAATGAGTTCTGTTCTATGAGTTCTGTTCAATGAGTTCTGTTCAATGAGTTCTGTTCAATGAGTTCTGTTCAATGAGTTCTATACAGTGAGTTCTGTTCAATGAGTTCTATACAGTGAGTTCTATACAGTGAGTTCTATACAGTGAGTTTTATGCCGTGAGTTTTATGCCGTGAGTTTTATGCCGTGAGTTTTATGCCGTGAGTTTTATGCCGTGAGTTTTATGCCGTGAGTTTTATGCCGTGAGTTCTAAGCAGTGAATACTTTCTGGAGGTCAGCAGTGAATTCTACGCAGTGAGTTCTATGCAGTGCAGCGTGAGTGGAAACCCATAGCCAGACTATTGATCTCTTTACACTGTTATATGTTGCTTTAATGTGATTGACAAACTGGAAGAGAGCGTACATTCCAAATCATTTACATTTAAGTCATTTAGCAGACGCTCTTATCCAGAGCGACTTACAAATTGGTGCATACACCTTATGACATCCAGTGGAACAGCCACTTACAATAGTGCATCTAAATCAAATGACACCCTATTCCCTATATAGTGGACTACTTTAGACGGGAGCCCTGTGACTCCTGTTCAAAAGTAGTGCACTATAAAGGGAATAGGGTGCCATTTGGGACACAACTATGAAGATCTGGAACAGAGTGCGTTTCACTTGTGGTGTTGAGGAAGGAAACAGCCAGCCGACTGAAGACTGAAATAACCTGAGGATTTAGAAGGACTGTGTGAACTGTTTTACTGAGGGTGTTAGAAGCAGCGTGTTTAGAAAATAAAATAATGTAACAATTCAGAAATAGAACTACTAGTGCCGTGGTTCGGCCATTTAACGTGTCCCAGACCGAGCTTTTCACCAGAAATATGCCATAAGAAAACAGTATATGTCAGGGCCCATATTCATAAAGTGGAGGAATCCTGTTCTCGGACCAGTTTTGCCTTTTGGGTTATAAAATGAATTGATAGATGGAATCTGATTCTATACTGAACAAAAATATATGTGCAACATGCAACAATTTCAAAGATTTTACTGAGTTACAGTTCATATAAGGAAATCAGTCAATTGAAATAAATTCTCTAAAACTTACATTGGAGGTGGCTTATGGTAGCGAAATGAACATTCAGTTCTCTGGCAGCAGCTCTCCTGGACATTCCTGCAATCTGCATGCCAATTGTACTCACCCTGACAACTTGAGACATCTGCGACATTGTGTTGTGTGACAAAACTGCACATTTTAAAGTGGCCTTTTATTGTCCATGGCACAAGGTGCACCTGTGCAATGATCATACTGTTTAATCAGCTTCTTGATATGCCACACCTGTCAAGTGGATGGATTATATCGGCAATGAAGAAATGCTCACTAACAGGGATGTAAGCATTTTGTGCGCTAAATTTGAGAGAAATACGCTTTTTGTGCATTTGGATAATTTGCTACGATTTTGAATTTCAGCTCATGAAACATGGGACCAACACTTTACATGTTGCCTTTATATTTCTGTTCAGTGTAGATCAGCTCATGAATACGGTCCCAGATTCACTCAAGATCAATCATTATTTCTGTCATCTTATATGCAATGGATTCTGTATGTCTCTGTAGTTCTGCAGTATTGACAGACATGTTCTGTGTACTGTATATCTGCAGTATTGACAGAGATGTTCTGTATACTGTATTGACAGAGATGTTCTGTATACTGTATATCCGCAGTATTGACAGACATGTTCTGTATACAGTATTGACAGAGATGTTCTGCATACTGCTCTGCATACAGTATTGACAGAGATGTTCTGCATATTTCTCCAGTATTGACAGAGATATTCTTCTAATGCCCTTGATCCAGGCTACGGTAGTGATATGTACGGTGGCTGCTGCCTCTGCTCTTCAGAGATATTCTTCTAATGCCCTTGATCCAGGATACGGTAGTGATATGTACGGTGGCTGCTGCCTCTGGTCTTCAGAGATATTCTTCTAATGCCCTTGATCCAGGCTACGGTAGTGATATGTACGGTGGCTGCTGCCTCTGCTCTTCAGAGATATTCTTCTAATGCCCTTGATCCAGGCTACGGTAGTGATATGTAGCGGTGGCTGCTGCCTCTGCTCTTCAGAGATATTCTTCTAATGCCCTTGATCCAGGCTACGGTAGTGATATGTACGGTGGCTGCTGCCTCTGCTCTTCAGAGATATTCTTCTAATGCCCTTGATCCAGGCTTCGGTAGTGATATGTACTGGCTGCTGCCTCTGCTCTTCAGAGATATTCTTCTAATGCCCTTGATCCAGGCTACGGTAGTGATATAAAGTACGGTGGCTGCTGCCTCTGCTCTTCAGAGATATTCTTCTAATGCCCTTGATCCAGGCTTCGGTAGTGATATGTACGGTGGCTGCTGCCTCTGCTCTTCAGAGATATTCTTTATACTGTATATCTCCATTATTGACAGAGATATTCTTCTAATGCCCTTGATCCAGGCTTCGGTAGTGATATGTACGGTGGCTGCTGCCTCTCTGCTCTTCAGCGTCTACTACACTGGACTTCGCCCACATAATAACTAGTGTCAAATATAGCAGGGAACAGGGCTGAGGCTGACCCACACAACACACCCATGGACCTGAGGTTAGCTGAGGATAGCAACCGACCGATGCCTTGAAGACAAACAGCAGCATATCTCACATCCACAATAAGACCATGTCTACATGTATTTCAGTAAGAGTCCTGACCTGAAACGATCACTATGCTAGGAGTTATACTAGACATTCTCCAGAGTTTAAAACGCCTGTAATATAAAGGCAGAAAGGGCCACTGCTTGTTTATCCAGATACATCAGTATATTTTGGCTGCAACAGGGGTGGTCCTCACTCAGTAAATACCTGCCCTGCTGTAACACACTGTCTGTGTCCCAAATGGCACCCTATTCCTGCATAGTGCACAACCCCTAGGCACAGGTCAAAAGTAGTGCACTATAGGGAATAGGGTGCCATTTGGAACCTAGTCTTAGTTAACTAGCCTGGCATTGTGGCAGCCAGACAGACCATCTCTTCTCTAGACACAAACATACACACTCACGGCCCTCAGTCACACATGTAAATGTTTGGTTTGTTAGACAACACTGTGTGAGTGATTGTCAGTGAACTGCTGTCCTGTCATGTACAGAATAGATACACCTTGCTTTCTCCTTTCTCTGTCTCTGTCCACAAAGAAAAGGGGAAACGATGATGTGAAGTGTTTACATTTCTCAACAATGTCTCTCTGTATCTGTCTCTCTGTGCAGAGATCTCTTCATTGTGTGTCCCACCATAAAGATGGCCAACTTCTGGGCAGCTAACACTAGATCCAATGTGTTCATGTACCACCTGCCTGAGGACACCGCCCAGACCAGGTAATCACTGGGTTTGAGGAGGACTAGGCAGCCAGGTCAGGTCAGGCCTCCAGACCATTGACTTCTAATCAAGTAGTTTTGCGTGTAACTCGGACTACCTCGTTGTGTCCAGAAATACTATTAAATTTGTTTTGCTGTGTTGCTATGGAAGTGGCATGATAATCTATTATTTAATTGTTTTGTTTTGCTGTGTTGCTAGGGAAGTGGCAAGATGATGTATTATTTATTTTGTTTTGCTGTGTTGCTAGGGAAGTGGCATGATGATGTATTATTTATTTTGTTTTGCTGTGTTGCTAGGGAAGTGGCATGATGATGTATTATTTATTTTGTTTTGCTGTGTTGCTAGGGAAGTGGCATGATGATGTATTATTTATTTTGTTTTGCTGTGTTGCTAGGGAAGTGGCATGATGATGTATTATTTATTTTGTTTTGCTGTGTTGCTAGGGAAGTGGCATGATGATGTAGTGTTTATTTGTGTGTGATTTGTTTTCATTTCAGTGCTGACCTGTCAGTACCCCTGGATGTCCACTATGCCTTTGGCCTCCCCCACAGCCCCCTGACCTACGACCTGTTCACCAACACAGAGAGACGCCTCTCCCTACAGATGATGACCTACATGGCCAACTTCATCAAGTCCGGGTAAAAAAAAAAAACATGTTAAACATACATTTCTTTAAATAAACACCAACCATACTTTATAGTATTGCCTTTTCAATCTAAATCAATTAGTTTATTTTGTCTTGTTTGGTACATCTAAACCAATCTGCATGACTGGAGAATAGTGCCTTATGTTGTGGCATCAGAATATATCATATCTGTCATTTAGCAGACACTTTTTTTCCAAAGTGATTACAGTCGTGTCATTTAGCAGACACTTTCTTCCAAAGTTACTTACAGTCGTGTCATTTAGCAGACACTTTCTTCCAAAGTGACTTACAGTCGTGTCATTTAGCAGACACTTTCTTCCAAAGTGACTTACAGTTGTGTCATTTAGCAGACACTTTCTTCCAAAGTGACTTACAGTCGTGTCATTTAGCAGACACTTTCTTCCAAAGTGACTTACAGTCGTGGGAACATCACGTCTCTTACTGTACGTCTTCTCCTTGTGAACAGAAATCCCAACCAGGCTCACAGTGTGTCCCGCGTGGCCTTCAGCGAGGCGCGCTGCCCCTCTGGCATGCCTTCCAGTCTCACCCTGAGGGGGACAGCTATATGGAGGTGGAGCCAGGCCTCAGCAACCACAGGGGCCTCCGCAGGGCCCAGTGCTCCTTCTGGGCCGACTATGTCCCCTCTCTGACCGCCTCCACTGGTGGGTACAAGTCCAAACTCAAAATAAGATGATGTAAATCATCAGTTTGCCAAACAAACCACAGACATATTTGCCAAAAGAAAAAACTGAGAGTAACACAAAGGCTAAATAAAAAACACAGAAAACAAGTGTTAATTATTCACTTCCTGTTCTTTCAGTGTCAGAAGGACATACATAGAAACATACAGTATTCAGACACCTTCCTTTTTCTTCATTTGGTTACATTACAGCCTTATTCTAAAATGTATTAAATAATCCCCCCACTCATAAATCTATACACAATACCCAATAATGACAGAGAAACAGTAAAAAAAAAAAGTTTTGCAAATGTATAAAATAAAATAATTAAAAAACGTATTTACCTAAGTATTCACTCAGGTGCATCCTGTTTCCATTGATCGTCCTTGAGATGTTTCTACAACTAGATTGGAGTCCACCTGTGGTAAATTCAATTGATTGGACATGATTTGGAAAGGCACACACCTGTCTATGTTAGGTCGAACAGAGCAGACACCAAGCCATGAGGTCGAAGGAACTGTCCAGAGAGCTCCGAGACAGGATTGTGTCGAGGTACAGATCTGGGGAAGGGTACCAAAACATTTCTGCAGCATTAAAGGTCCCCAAGAACTCAGTGGACTCAGTGGACCCAAGAACTCAGTTTGGAACCACCAAGACTCTTCCAGAGCTGGCCACCCAGACAAACTGACCAATCGGGGCAGAAGGGCCTTGGTCAGGGAAGTGACCAAGAACCTGATGATCACTCTAACAGAGTTCCAGAGTTCCTCTGTGGAGATGGTTGTCCTTCTGGAAGGTTCTCCCATCTCTGCAGCACTCCATCAATCAGGCCTTTATGGTAGAGTAGCCAGATGGAAGCCACTCCTCAGTAAAAGGCACATGACAGCCAGCTGGGAGTTTGTCAAAAGGCACCTAAAGACACAATTCTCTGGTCTGATGAAACCAAGATTGAACTCTTTGGCCTGAATGCCAAGCGTCACGTCTGGAGGAAACCTGACACCATCCCTATAGTGAAGCATGGTGCTGGCACCATAATGCTGAGCCCTGACTTGAACCCGATCGAACATCTATGGAGAGACCTGAAAATAGCTGTGCAGCGACGCTCCCCATCCAACCTGACAGAGCTTGAGAGGATCTGCAGAAAAGAATGTGAGAAACTCCCAAATACAGGTGTGCCAAGCTTGTAGCGTCATACCCAAGAAGACTCGAGGCTGTTAATCGCTGCCAAAGGTGCTTCAACAAAGTACTGAGTACTAATGTAATCTTTATACAAACCTGTTTATGCTATGTCTTTATGGGTTATTGTGTGTAGATTGATGAGAAAAAAAAACAATGTGATCCATTTTAGAATAAGGCTGTAACGTAACAAAATGTGGAAAAAGTCAAGGGGTATGAAAATTCTTTGCACTGTATGTAGCCAGTAATTAGAGGTTTGCTACTGTATGTACTTAGATGGTGCCAAACGTTCAGTCTCCATCTGCAGAGCCTTTCATCTTTAGGAAAAACATCCATATATCACCACTTTAGAGAAGCTACTCTGACTTCACGGGATGACTTGGTGTCACAAGAAAGATGTCTCTCTGTTTTTCAGGCAAACTTTCATCTGCTGTGTTGGAAGGGGGAATCTGCTGGTTTGGGGGCTGGAACTCCAACACCAGAAACCAAGTTATTTGTTGATTTCTTGACAACTGTCACCCAGAGCAAACCCAAGTCAGAGAAGGATGCTTATAATTAGAAAGAACATCCACACTACGTATCGTCTAATCTGCACATAGTGAGAAAATGACATGTTGTTTCAACTGCCAAAGTAGTCGCTAAATTAAGTTGTGTCATTTAACTGCCTGTTTAGTTTCCATACAAATGAAATAAAACAATAAAACAATTGCATTACATAATACTCCTGAAGTCTGTGGTAGTTGTTTATACGTTCTTCACGTCTAGAGTAGTAATCAGGTCTTCTCTCGTGATAGCTTGAACATTAAAGTCAACTAGCTCATTTGGGTCTGTGTGCTGGGATTGGTAACCAAGGAGACATTACTTCAATGGAGTCGAATCGGAGAATCTCCAGAGTCAGTTACTGATAATAGAGGTGTAAAACAACTGTCTTATTCAAGTGTACGTTTGGTGAAAGTTTCCAGAAACTTCCATCCGTGTGAAGTCTTGTTTCACTTGGCTCCGTCCCAATAGTGTACCCTACTATTTTAGTGCACTACTTTTGACCAGAGTCATACGGGCCCTGGTCCCAAAGTAGTGCACTATTTAGAATGCCATTTGAGATGCTGCCTTTGTGCGTTTTAAGAAAGTGGATTGTTGGACAATTCCAGGTGTTCATAGCCCCGGGGGGAGTAGTAATAACAACGAATGATCTCACTAATCTAACAGAATGCTTGCCTTTCTTTTTCATACCAATGACTATTCAAACCAAACAAAGGCCAGAGCAACTAAGTACTTTTTCCAGGATGCCCCTCCTCTAGGAATGTTCCAAAATATATACTATTACATATTAACACATAAACCAACACTTCAATAATGTTTGTCATAACTTCCCTCTTTCAGTCATATACAGTGGGGAGAACAAGTATTTGATACACTGCTGATTATGCAGGTTTTCCTACTTACAAAGCATGTAGAGGTCTGTAATGGTTTATCATAGGTACACTTCAACTGTGAGAGACGGAATCTAAAACAAAAATCCAGAAAATCAAATTGTATGATTTTTAAGTAATTCATTGCATTTTATTGCATGACATAAGTATTTGATCACCTATCAAACAGTAACAATTCTGGCTCAGACCTGTTAGTTTTTCTTTAAGAAGCCCTCCTGTTCTCCACTCATTACCTCTATTAACTGCACCTGTTTGAACTCGTTATCTGCATAAAAGACACCTGTCCACACACTCAATCAAACAGACTCCAACCTCTCCACAATGGCCAAGACCAGAGAGCTGTGTAAGGACATCAGGAGTAAAAATTGCAGACCTGCACAAGGCTGGGATGGACTACAGGACAATAGGCAAGGCTTGGTGAGAAGGCAACAACTGTTGCCAATTATTAGAAATGTAAGAAGTTCAACGGTCAATCACCCTCGGTCTGGGGCTCCATGTAAGATCTCACCTCGTGGGGCATCAATGATCATGAGGAAGGTGAGGGCAGTATTTCAAATACGTGTTCTCCCCACAGTATGTCACATTCTTGAATGTTTTCACCCACCGGATAATTCACCATTTTGGCCAGTTGCTCAAAAGGAGAGAACAAGAGATACAGTCTAGAAGATAAGGGTCCCTCTAGTCCTAGTGACCCCAGGGTTTACTACTGTAGAGACTGACTGAGCTGGCCCTAACCTTATAGGGTTTACTACTGTAGAGACTGACTGAGCTGGCCCTAACCTTATAGGGTTTACTACTGTAGAGACTGACTGAGCTGGCCCTAACCTTATAGGGTTTACTACTGTAGAGACTGACTGAGCTGGCCCTAACCTTATAGGGTTTACTACTGTAGAGACTGACTGAGCTGGCCCTAACCTTATAGGGTTTATTACTGTAGAGACTGACTGAGCTGGCCCTAACCTTACA